>NC_084735.1:19003590-19056090 GCF_033978785.1 Entelurus aequoreus | reverse complement strand
AATAAAAAGTCATTTGTGAATAAGAATCAATTTCTAAAACGATGTGTTTAGGCCGTGTCCATGCAACCAGGGGAAGCTTTATTTAAAGGCCTACTGAAAGCCACTACTACCGACCACGCAGTCTGATAGTTTATATATCAGTGATGAAATCTTAACATTGCAACACATGCCAATACGGCCGGGTTAACTTATAAAGTGCAATTTTAAATTTTGCGCGATATATCCTGCTGAAAACATATCGGTATGATGACGCCTGCGCGTGACGTCACGGATTGTAGCGGACATTTTGGGACAGCATTGTGGCCAGCTATTAAGTCGTCTGTTTTCATCGCAAAATTCCACAGTATTCTGGACATCTGTGTTGGTGAATCTTTTGCAATTTGTTTAATGAACAATGGAGACAGCAAAGAAGAAAGCTGTAGGTGGGAAGCGGTGTATTTCGGCCGGCTGCAGCAACACAAACACAGCCGATGTTTCATTGTTTACATTCCGGAAAGATGACAGTCAAGCTTTACCATTGGCCTGTGGAGAACTGGGACAACAGAGACTTTTTCCAGGAGGACTTTGAGTTGGATGCGCAGACGCGCTACCGTGAGTACGCAGCTGCGGCTTCCAAACATTTGATCGCTTGCCCGTACATGCGTGCTGCTATGTGCATGTCACGTACGTAACTAAATATATGTACTTTATGAACTTTGGGGAGGTGAACGGTACTTTGGGCTGTGGGATTGCGTGTGTTGTGCGGGTGTTTAAATTGTATTGGCGGGTTATATGGACGGGAGGGGGGAGGTGTTTGTTATGCGGGATTAATTTGTGGCATATTAAATATAAGCCTGGTTGTGTTGTGGCTAATAGAGTATATATATGTCTTGTGTTTATTTACTGTTTTAGTCATTCCCAGCTGAATATCAGGTCCCACCCGCCTCTCACAGCATCTTCTCTATCTGAATCGCTTCCACTGCCCTCTAGTCCTTCACTCTCACTTTCCTCATCCACAAATCTTTCATCCTCGCTGAAATTAATGGGGAAATCGTTGCTTTCTTGGTCCGAATCGCTCTCGCTGCTTGTGGCCATGATTGTAAACAATGTGCAGATGTGAGGAGCTCCACAACCTGCGACGTCACGCTACTTCCGGTCAGGCAAGGCTTTTTTATCAGCGACCAAAAGTTGTGAACTTTATCGTCGATGTTCTCTACTAAATCCTTTCAGCAAAAATATGGCAATATCGCGAAATGATCAAGTATGACACAGAATGGACCTGCTATCCCCGTTTAAATAAGAAAATCGCATTTCAGTAGGCCTATTATATAAAATAATACTTTTATGAGAGAATCGGTTTTAATCGAGAATCAACGGCTTATAGTCTGGTGCGGCTTATATATGGAAAATATTTTCCTCTTCTAAAATGTAATGGGTGCGGTAGGGCTGGGCGATATGGCCTTTTTTTAATATCTCGATATTTTTAGGCCATGTCACGATACACGATATATATGTCGATATTTTGCCTGAGCCTTGAATGAACACTTGATGCATATAATCACAGCAGTATGATGATTCTATGTGTCTACATTAAAACATTCTTCTTCATACTGCATTAATATATGCTACTTTTAAACTTTCATGCAGAGAGGGAAATCACAACTAAGTCAATTTAGCAAAACTGTATTTATTAAAGAGTTATTAAGCAGTGGCACAAACATTCATGTCATTTCAAAACAGAAAGTGCAAGATTGTCAGAGACATTTTAAAACAAGCTATGAGTGCACTTTTGTGCATGACGTCACTAAGATGACATATCAAAACAACACTAAATTAAAATGCACTTTTTGTACAGAACGCCACTACAATTGTTTAAAACAAATAAAGTGCACTTTTGTGCATGATGTCACACAAGATATTTCAATAACTGTCAAATAAAAATGAGCTGCATAATAGGAAATCAAATAGTGTATGTTCTTCGCTATGTGGTAGGTTTCTCCTTATGTCGTGGACTATTTTTTTCATACGGTGTTGATGTGGAAATGGTTGCCTCGGCATTTTGTTGGTGTTGCACCGAACGGAGATGTTGACATGCGGAGTAAGCACTCTTAATTCTCTAGCGGGTGACTTTTCAAATGATGCTACATATTAGCAGCAATGCTACTTTTTGTAGCAACACTTTTGCCCCACACTTGACAAATTACGGTTGTCTGTTCGACATCTTCCCGCTTGAAGTCAAACCACCGCCAGACGATAGACCCACTGCTGTTTTTCTTGAGAATTAATTCTTCCTTCATTTGTTACCAGATTCGCACCTTCTTTCTCACGTATTACCACTCGCACCACAGCTAACGTTATCCATGCCGCTACCTCTCTGCTCGCTTGTTTACGTCTCTGTGAGAAGGAGAGACAAGAAAGAGTGATAAAAGCCTATAGTGTAATGCCCGCAGCTAAAAGCAACTGTGTGAGAACGTATACTCGAATATCACGATATGGTCAAACCCGCGATATATCGATTATATCGATATATCGCCCAGCCCTAGGGTGCGGTGTGTGTGAAATACAGTATTTTCCCTGATACTCTGGGTTTAACAGCGGATTCTGATTTATTGGCCAAGTCTTTAACTCCGTCCGTGGTTACGTTAACGTGGGAACCATACGGCCTAACTTTTTGTTGTTGAGTTTAGCGATTATTGATTAGGCATACTAGTTCGGTGCCAAACTTCTTTTTTCACTCATACTCTGTTATGTTTCACTGTTACAAGCTCAGAAGTTTGAATGCACGTCGCTCAGCCCATGAATCGTTTTTTTTGTTCATGATCGTGAGAAGCCAAAATCAAAATCAAGATTGAAATTCGATGACTCGTCCAGCCCGATAAAGGATTCAGATAAGGAAGCAGGAAATGATGCGATGATGGAAAACTAAAAGACGGAGAAGGTGCAGGCACTGGAGTTAAGTGCTAACAGTCAACATGGCTACAACTGTCCCGTCCACTCCTTCACATGCTCCTGGTCTATTACAAAAACACAGAACAAAGTTTTTTGTCTACCTTGAGGTTGGGAGTCTGAGTTTGGTCCATGGTGAACCTCATGAGGATGGTGAACTGGAGGTCATTGGGGAAGGACTCGCTGCAGAGACAGAGATAGCTTCCACTCAGCAAAAGGACAGCGCTAGCATAAAAGGATGATGGCACTTTGAGTGCGGCTGACCGGGTGACGTCCAACGCCCTCTGAACTTTGGCCTGCACGGAGCCCAGCAGGTCCGCTCCCATCTTCTTGAGCAGCTGTGTGAGCAGGACAAACAGCCAGTCCTGCAGGTCGTCCTTGTGGACCAGGATGAAGTCCACAAGCGTCTCCAGGAACATACTGAACACCTAAGACAGGGGTGTCAAACTCAAATACGGAGTGGGCCAAAATTTAAAACTGAACAAAGCCGCGGGCCAAAGTTGAACAAATTAACCTTTTAATAGGGACCCAAACAAGTTTTGTATTAAATATTGAACAAGCAAGGCTTATATAACTTTATAGTGACATGCAAAATCGAGTTTCAAATAATAATAATAATAATAATAATTAGAAAATATCAATGGCATATCAAATACAATTTAAATAAAAATGTAATGCCTCTTTTCTATTTGCAGCCTTCTGAGGTAAATATCAACATTAACTTTTTCCACAGGCTAATACATTTGAAAATAAAATAATGATTAAACCAATCATTCAGGACTTTAAACTGCTCAGTTTGCAACACACTGATCTAATCTGATGTGCCCAAGCCAGATACCTGCCATCTTTTCTTGGATGCTAGTTCATTAATATCGGGGCTCAGGCTTTGAGCTGAGGCAACCTCCATTATCGAACGAAGGTGTTCATCAGTCATTATATCTCGTATGCCACAGTCTTGGGGGCATGCCTTACAGGCACTGCTTTTAACGTCCTCTACGAGCTGACGTCACGTCCGCTTTTCATCCCTTCTAACAACGGGCCCGCCCAGTCACTAAATATGAGCGGCTTCTGTACGCACACACGTGAATGCAACGCATACTTCATCAACAGCGATACAGTTTACACTGAGAGTGGACGTATAAGCAACTTTAACATTGTTAGAAATATACGTCACACTGTGAATCCACACCAAACAAAACAGACAAACACCTTTCGGGAGAACATCCGCACAGTAACACAACATAAACACAACAGAACAAATACCCAGAACCCTTTGCAGCACTAACTCTTCCGGGACGCTACAAAATACACCCCCGCTACCTACAAACCCCCCCCCCCCCCACCCCCCCCACACACACACACACACACACACACACACACACACACCTTGTAGCGTCCCGGAAGAGTTAGTGCTGCAAAGGGTTCTGGGTATTTGTTCTGTTGTGTTACTGTGCGGATGTTCTCCCGAAATGTGTTTGTCATTCCTGTTTGGTGTGGATTCACATTGTGGCGTATATTTCTAACAATGTTAAAAGTTTTTTTATACTGGCACCCTCAGTGTAACCTGTATCGCTGAAGATCAAGTATGCGTTGCATTCACTTCTGTGTGCGTGCCAAAGCCGCACATATTATGTAACTGGACCAGCACTCGTTGGACTGGACGAAAAGGGGATGTTACAATTCTCGGGAGGGGCACTGAAATTTGGGTGTTTCCCGGGAGGTTTGGCAAGTATGACAATTAGCGGTGTACCGCGGCACCGCGGCTGTATATGATCGCCGGGCCAGCTCTAGTGTCAACTTGATATCGCCTCACGGGCCAAGTGAAAATACACGGTGGGCCAAATTTGGCCCGCGGGCCAGAGTTTGACACCCATGACCTAAGAGGAACACACACGGTTTCAGCGGACCCCGACTTAAACAAGTTGAAAAACTTATTCGGGTGTTACCATTTAGTGGTCAATTGTACGGAATATGTACTTCACTGTGCAACCTACTAATAAAAGTCTCAATCAATCAAATAGCCATGTATCGACGTCTTCAACTTCACTGAAACAACCCAAGACTATAAAGGTTATTTGTCTATGAAATTGTTACATGTAACACTGTAACATTAAATAGCACAACATCCATCCATCCATTTTCTACCGCTTGTCCCCTTCAAGGTCGCGGGGGTTGCTGGAGCCTATCTCAGCTGCATTCGGGCGGAGGGCGAGGTACAACATATAAAGTAATAAAGATGAACTTACAGTTAAGAATACCCTTATTAACATTGTGTTTTAGTCTATAACATAATGTAAGATTTAAAGTGCATCAATATGCCTAAAATTCAAAGGAAAAGTATCCTTAATTAAACTATGAACATTTTTTGACCAACTTAAATACTTTGATACTGAAAAATAGAATTAAATAAACTCAGTTTCTTAATCACAGGGGTAGGGCCCTTTTGTTCTTAGCTGTGGCAATACTCAGTTGTAATACACGTTTCCACCACTTGTGGCAGTAATGACAAAATCAAACAAACAAAGACGTTTCTTAAGCGCAAAAATTATGACTAAAGTGGCGAAGCTGTAATTTATTTTGTACTTTAATTCTATTGAGAGTTTAAACATATACATTCTTATTTATTTTTCATTTAGTTCTAATTTATTTATTTTAGCACTGCATAATTGTGTGCCCAATTATTTATTTTTACATGTCCCTTCTTTTGCAGTAAATGTGGTTTTTTTTGTAATCAGCCTGACATAAGCCTTGATAATAGTCGTCGTGATAATGACATGCTTTCATATCATTTGACAAACTTTATCCTGTTAAACTGTAAGTAGGTTAGATAATTATTTAATATGATGAAAATCAAGAGTGAGATTACTAACTCAGTGTTAATATTTGAATGGGCCCCAAACCCCTTGTAGAGGAGTAGTTGGGCCCCTAGGTCAAAAAGGTTAAGAACCCCTGTTGTAAGACAAACTGAACAGTCCGCTTGTGATGGATGGATGAATGAGAACATCCATAGACAACACAATAGTTGGAGTCTGAAAAGACACTCAGTACCATGCAACCAAAAGCTGAATGAAGTTCAAAAGTTCCACTCCCTCTACAATTTCACAGAAATCTGTTGTGTATTTCTTGCATAAACCTGCATACTGTCTTCCTTGTAATGTTTTGTGACAAAATGACTGCTATAAAAGTCTGTATCGGTCCTTTTATTATAACAGGTTTTGTGGTTATTTACCCAAGTCACCAATTAGATTTTTGGAAATAATAAAAAGACCCACAAAGTTCAGAGAATCCCTATATCATGAGGTTTCCCCCATACACCGATAAGCATCAGCTCGCTGCTACTTTTAGGTTCTCCATCGAGCCCTCATTATCCGGTGTCTGGTACCCACCAGCGACCTACTCAACCACAGCGTCTCTGCTTTGGATTTGACATAGACAGCTTTAGCCCGCACTGTGTGGGCACTCGGACTTTGACAATCTAGTAGTTGAATCGCAAATTGGATAACATCTTGGAGAATCTTTCCACTCTGCAAGGCGAAATGACGATACATTTGGGAGCCAGAATAGACAAATGGAGCAGACAAACCATTGGAAAGCGGTTTGCGCACCCTAACTAAAACAACCCTTATCTAGGGCTGTACAGTGAGAGCATTTCAGTCGTGTTTGCGACTAAAAATAGCTTGTGCGAGTATTGAGAAAAAAACTAAATGAGCACACGTACGAATACAGATTTTACCCTTTAATTAGCGTTTTGCTCCTGAAATAAATCCATCCAAATTGGATCGAACGAGATTACAATTTTCGGCCATCTGTATAACATGTTTAAGGGGGCGTATGGCATAGTGGGTAGAGCGGCCGTGCCAGAAACCTGAGGGTTGCAGGTTCGCTCCCCGCCTCTTGACATCCAAATTGCTGCCGTTGTGTCCTTGGGCAGGAAACTTCACCCTTGCCCCCGGTGCCGCTCACACTGGTGAATGAATGATAGGTGGTGGTCGGAGGGGCCGTAGGCGCAAACTGGCAGCCTCGCTTCCGTCAGTCTACCCCAGGGCAGCTCTGGCTACAAATGTAGCTTACCACAACCACCAGGTGTGAATGAATGATGGGTTCCCACTTCTCTGTGAGCGCTTTGAGTATCTAATAATAAAAAAGCACGATATAAAATCTAATCCATAACTTAAACCATAACCAAATGGACAAGTGATTGACATGGAGGTGTAATTTATCACTCTGTGCATGCCGACAGCTGTGTGTGTCCCTCCTGCGCCATGCACAGAGAGGAGCGGGTCTATAGCTGTAGTGGGGATGTGTGAGAGCTCCAAGTCTTGCAACACGAAGGAAAAAGGTCTCAGTTGGTGGAACTGGTCAGTAAAAGACGTTTTTTCCCCCACCACTTTAAAACTTGACACAAACTGCACTGCGCGCCAGTAACTACGATGGTCGGAGGTAATATCGAACAGATCAATGATTGAAGTGACAAACTTGTCATCCAAACAATACCCCGTTTGTTGACAAGAACATACAGCCATGGAAGCACCAAACTCATTTTGGCTCGGGGGCCGCATGGAGGAAAATCTGTGCACACGCGGGCCGGACTAATAAAATCATGGCATTGAAACTAAAAAAATAAAGACAACTTCAGATTGTTTTCTTTGTCTTACTTTGGCCAAAAATAGAACAAACACATTCTGAAAATATTACAATAAAAATATATTTTTTAAATAAATACTCCCCATACTAAAGTGTTACCAAAAACATATAACTTTGTCTTGAATTTGTCTTTATTTTTCACTAAAGAAGGGTTCGGTGAATGCGCATATGAAACTGGTGGGGTTCGGCACCTCCAACAAGGTTAAGAACCACTGCTTTAGATGTTTTAAGTAACGTTTATGACAACCTTTTTCCTAAACACAATATAGAATGTGAGATGTAACAGGATAATGCTTACATTTATCATTTGTTTTCAAAACGCTTACAAAAAAGTGGCACCCCAAAAATTTACTGTGGGACCCCATTTTTATGACTTGATGGGGTCCTTGGGACCCCATTTTGAAAATTCCCAGCGCCAACACTGATTCAGTATTGGTGCTGTTTGCGGGCCGGTTCTAATACCAATCAAATATCATCCCGTGGGCCGTAAATAATTCCTTCGCGGGCCGGATCTGGCCCACGGGCCGTGACTTTGACAGATAGGTACTAAATAGACCTAAACGACAATTTGTCTCCCTGGCGGGGTCATGCTGCATACACCCCAGCGAGACAACTGCAGCGAAAGAAATCCGTCCCCCATTCTTGAAAGACACTCGGGCTTATGGACAAAACACACACCCATGGACTACAATACACATACACACACATACCCTAACCCATACTTGCCAACCTTGAGACCTCCGATACCGGGAGGTGGGAGGTGGGGGGGCGTTGGGCGGGGGCGTGGTTAAGAGGGGAATATATTTAAGCTAGAATTCACCAACTCAAGTATTTCATATATATATATATATATATATATATATATATATATATATATATATATATATATATATATATATATATATATATATATATATATATATATATACATATATATATATATATATATACACACACTACCGTTCAAAAGTTTGGGGTCACATTGAAATGTCCTTATTTTTGAAGGAAAAGCACTGTACTTTTCAATGAAGATAACTTTAAACTAGTCTTAACTTTAAAGAAATACACTCTATACATTGCTAATGTGGTAAATGACTATTCTAGCTGCAAATGTCTGGTTTTTGGTGCAATATCTACATAGGTGTATAGAGGCCCATTTCCAGCAACTATCACTCCAGTGTTCTAATTAGAGATGTCCGATAATATCGGTCTGCCGATATTGTCGGCCGATAAATGCGTTAAAATGTAATATCGGAAATTATCGGTATCGTTTTTTTTTATAATCAGTATCGGTTTTTTGTTTTTTTGTTTTTTTTTATTAAATCCACATAAAAAACACAAGATACACTTACAATTAGTGCACCAACCCACCCCATTTACACTCATTCACACAAAAAGGTTGTTTCTTTCTGTTATTAATATTCTGGTTCCTACATTATATATCAATATATATCAATACAGTCTGCAAGGGATACAGTCCGTAAGCACACATGATTGTGCGTGCTGCTGGTCCACTAATAATACTAACCTTTAACAGTTAATTTTACAAATTTTCATTAATTACTAGTTTCTATGTAACTGTTTTTATATTGTTTTACTTTCTTTTTTATTCAAGAAAATGTTTTTAATTTATTTATCTTATTTTATTTGATTCATTTTTTTAAAAAGTACCTTATCTTCACCATACCTGGTTGTCCAAATTAGGCATAATAATGTGTTAATTCCACGACTGTATATATCGGTTGATATCGGTATTGGTTGATATCGGTATCGGTAATTAAAGAGTTGGACAATATCGGCATATCGGATATCGGCAAAAAGCCATTATCGGACATCCCTAGTTCTAATGGTACAATGTGTTTGCTCATTGGCTCAGAAGGCTAATTGATGATTAGAAAACCCTTGTGCAATCATGTTCACACATCTGAAAACAGTTTAGCTCGTTACAGAAGCTACAAAACGGACCTTCCTTTGAGCAGATTGAGTTTCTGGAGCATCACATTTGTGGGGTCAATTAAACGCTGAAAATGGCCAGAAAAAGAGAACTTTCATCTGAAACTCGACAGTCTATTCTTGTTCTTAGAAATGAAGGCTATTCCACAAAATTGTTTGGGTGACCCCAAACTTTTGAACGGTAGTGTATATACCTGTCAAAATTGTTTGGGTGACCCCAAACTTTTGAACGGTAGTGTATATACCTGTGTATATATATATATATATATATATATATATATATATATATATATATATATATATATATATATATATATATATATATATATATATATATATATATATATATATATATGAAATACTTGACTTTCAGTGAATTCTAGCTATATATATATATATTTATTTTATTATGCATATAAATAAAATAAATACTTGAATTTCGGTGTTTTGGAGGCTATCCAGTAGATGGCAGTATTGTCCTGTTTAAGAGTGTCACAACATTGCTGTTTACGGCAGAAGAACTGCTTTACGGTAGACTAAACGTGACGGCTGTTGTTGTGTGTTGTTACCGCGCCGGGAGGACGTTAATGAAACTGCCTAACAATAAACCCACATAAGAAACCAAGAACTCGCCCTCGATCATTCTACAGTTATGACGTCATTGGGCAGGCAAGCTGTTTATATTGTGGGAAAGCGGACGTGAGAACAGGCTGTCCCCACTCAGGTCCGCATTGAGCTGGAGGGGGCGTGGCCTGCAGCTCTGGCTGAATACCGGGAGTTTGTCGGGAGAAAATTTCTGCCGGGAGGTTATCGGGAGAGTCGCTGAATACCGGGAGTGTCCCGCTAAAAACGGGAGGGTTGGCAAGTATGCCCTAACCCCAACCCACGCCTTCGCAGCCTAAAAACCCTTGCACGTCTCCAGTTTTGTGTGCCGTAACTTATTGTTGCTCGAGGTTTTAGTTTTTCTGGTCTTGTACGTCTGCTTTTGGACGGATGCATTTAAAAACTAACGTTTTTGTATTTTTTTTTTAAAGTCCAATGACAATAAAGTTCTATTCTAAACAATACTAACAGCGCTCCATCAGCCACAGGTGTGAGTCTGATAAAAGAATGTTCCGCTACAAAGCGATGCCGAGGTCATGCAATGTAACACCGTCTCTATGAGAGAAGCCAGTGTTGTGCTGTTGCCTTGGTAACCGGTTAGCCTTTCATCTGAACACAGGACAGAAAAGTCAAACTTACTCTCTGTGGCGTTCCGTGGGGGAAAGCGGCATGGAGGAGAAAGAGAGAGACACAAGATTAGAATTCAAGTGGACACCAATCCAGCATAGAGGTGTTGTCTGTGTGAGGTTCAGTGCAGGAGAGATGAAGGAACAAAAGAAGGCAACGATGCATTTCTTTGTGATGAGATGCAATACCTTGAAGGAGGCTGAGCTTATACCGGATTCTGCCGTGCCGTACACCCTGCCGGAGTCTCGCTGAAATTCATTGAAATCATCAAATATCAAAAGTAAAAAAAAAAAAAAAAAAAAGGATGGGCACGCTTGTGTGGGGCGACAGCTGTTTGCCAGTTAGATCGAGCGCCGAGCAGCTGGTTAGTCCAAGAGAAGGATTGTGTCTATATTGTGTGTGTTTGGTATTTAGGAAGTGGCAGCGAATGCAGCGAGAACGCCTTCAAGAACGACCGTTCCGAAGAGAGTGAGGTCAAAGGTCAAAAGTGCGGCGTGGCATGCCGTGAGAAAACACTGTGCGGCACACGCTGCATGCCTGTGTTGGCGTCATGCATGCAGGTGAGTGTGTGTGCTCTTCACAGTTCTCTGTTCTTGCTTGGGAGGGGGGCAGAATCCGGTACAGTGAGGAATTGGGGGAGGGGAGGGCGACATGGTGTAAAACCAAAGCAAAGTGGGTGAACGTGTGTGACGTGCACTCCATGCAGCCATACCTTGCTGTGGGGGTCGGCAAACATTCGGGTGAAGATTTCGCACAGCCTCTTCAGCTCCACACGGCTGCACATAAAAAGAAGACATTGTGAAGGATGTGCCTGTAAATATTCTCATTCATCGGGTTATTGTAGTCGACGGGTTATTGTAGTTGTCGGGCTATCGTAGTCGTCGGGTTCTTGTAGTCGCCGGGTTATTGTAGTTGTCGGGCTATCGTAGTCGACGGGTTATTGTAGTCGTCGGGTTATCGTAGTCGACGGGTTATTGTAGTCGCCGGGTTATTGTAGTTGTCGGGCTATCGTAGTCGTCGGGTTCTTGTAGTCGCCGGGTTATTGTAGTTGTCGGGCTATCGTAGTCGACGGGTTATTGTAGTCGTCGGGCTATCGTAGTCGACGGGTTATTGTAGTCGTCGGGTTATCGTAGTCGACGGGTTATTGTAGTCGCCGGGTTATTGTAGTTGTCGGGCTATCGTAGTCGTCGGGTTCTTGTAGTCGCCGGGTTATTGTAGTTGTCGGGCTATCGTAGTCGACGGGTTATTGTAGTCGTCGGGTTATCGTAGTCGACGGGTTATTGTAGTCGCCGGGTTATCGTAGTTGTCGGGCTATCGTAGTCGACGGGTTATTGTAGTCGTCGGGTTATCGTAGTCGTCGGGTTATCGTAGTCATCGGGTTATCGTAGTCGTTGAGTTATCGTAGTCGTCGGGTTATCGTAGTCGCCGGGTTATCGTAGTCGCCGGGTTATTGTAGTCGCCGGGTTATCGTAGTCGTCGGGTTATCGTAGTCGCCGGGTTATTGTAGTTGTCGGGCTATCGTAGTCGACGGGTTATTGTAGTCGTCGGGTTATCGTAGTCGACGGGTTATTGTAGTCGCCGGGTTATTGTAGTTGTCGGGCTATCGTAGTCGACGGGTTATTGTAGTCGTCGGGTTATCGTAGTCGTCGGGTTATCGTAGTCGCCGGGTTATTGTAGTCGCCGGGTTATTGTAGTTGTCGGGCTATCGTAGTCGTCGGGTTATCGTAGTCGTCGGGTTATTGTAGTCGCCGGGTTATTGTAGTTGTCGGGCTATCGTAGTCGTCGGGTTACCGTAGTCGACGGGTTATTGTAGTCGCCGGGTTATCGTAGTTGTCGGGCTATCGTAGTCGACGGGTTATTGTAGTCGTCGGGTTATCGTAGTCGTCGGGTTATCGTAGTCGTCGGGTTATCGTAGTCGTTGAGTTATCGTAGTCGTCGGGTTATCGTAGTCGCCGGGTTATCGTAGTCGCCGGGTTATTGTAGTCGCCGGGTTATCGTAGTCGTCGGGTTATCGTAGTCGCCGGGTTATTGTAGTTGTCGGGCTATCGTAGTCGACGGGTTATTGTAGTCGTCGGGTTATCGTAGTCGACGGGTTATTGTAGTCGCCGGGTTATTGTAGTTGTCGGGCTATCGTAGTCGACGGGTTATTGTAGTCGTCGGGTTATCGTAGTCGTCGGGTTATCGTAGTCGCCGGGTTATTGTAGTCGCCGGGTTATTGTAGTTGTCGGGCTATCGTAGTCGTCGGGTTATCGTAGTCGTCGGGTTATTGTAGTCGCCGGGTTATTGTAGTTGTCGGGCTATCGTAGTCGTCGGGTTACCGTAGTCGCCGGGTTATCGTAGTCGTCGGGTTATCGTAGTCGTCGGGTTATCGTAGTCGTTGAGTTATCGTAGTCGTCGGGTTATCGTAGTCGCCGGGTTATCGTAGTCGCCGGGTTATTGTAGTCGCCGGGTTATCGTAGTCGCCGGGTTATTGTAGTTGTCGGGCTATCGTAGTCGACGGGTTATTGTAGTCGTCGGGTTATCGTAGTCGACGGGTTATTGTAGTCGCCGGGTTATTGTAGTTGTCGGGCTATCGTAGTCGACGGGTTATTGTAGTCGTCGGGTTATCGTAGTCGCCGGGTTATTGTAGTCGCCGGGTTATTGTAGTTGTCGGGCTATCGTAGTCGTCGGGTTATCGTAGTCGCCGGGTTATTGTAGTTGTCGGGCTATCGTAGTCGTCGGGTTATCGTAGTCGTCGGGTTATCGTAGTCGTCGGGTTATCGTAGTCGACGGGTTATCGTAGTCGCCGGGTTATCGTAGTCGTCGGGTTATCGTAGTCGACGGGTTATTGTAGTCGCCGGGTTATCGTAGTCGTCGGGTTATTGTAGTCGCCGGGTTATTGTAGTTGTCGGGCTATCGTAGTCGTCGGGTTATCGTAGTCGTCGGGTATTGTAGTCGCCGGGTTATTGTAGTTGTCGGGCTATCGTAGTCGTCGGGTTACCGTAGTCGCCGGGTTATCGTAGTCGTCGGGTTATCGTAGTCGCCGGGTTATTGTAGTTGTCGGGCTATCGTAGTCGTCGGGTTATCGTAGTCGCCGGGTTATTGTAGTCGCCGGGTTATTGTAGTTGTTGGGCTATTGTAGTCGCCGGGTTATTGTAGTTGTCGGGCTATCGTAGTCGTCGGGTTATCGTAGTCGTCGGGTTATCGTAGTCGACGGGTTATTGTAGTCGCCGGTTAATCGTAGTCGTCGGGTTATTGTAGTCGCCGGGTTATTGTAGTTGTCGGGTTATCGTAGTCGACGGGTTATTGTAGTCGCCGGGTTATTGTAGTTGTCGGGTTATCGTAGTCGACGGGTTATTGTAGTCGCCGGTTTATCGTAGTCGTCGGGTTATTGTAGTCGCCGGGTTATTGTAGTTGTCGGGTTATCGTAGTCGACGGGTTATTGTAGTCGCCGGGTTATTGTAGTTGTCGGGCTATCGTAGTCGTCGGGTTATCGTAGTCGACGGGTTATTGTAGTCGCCGGGTTATTGTAGTTGTCGGGCTATCGTAGTCGTCGGGTTATCGTAGTCGACGGGTTATTGTAGTCGGCGGGCTATCGTAGTCGTCGGGCTATCGTAGTCGTCGGGTTATCGTAGTCGTCGGGTTATCGTAGTCGCGGGTTATTGTAGTCGCCGGGTTATTGTAGTTGTTGGGCTATCGTAGTCGTCGGGTTATTGTAGTCGCCGGGTTATTGTAGTTACCGGGTTATTGTAGTCGACGGGTTATCGTAGTCGACGGGTTATCGTAGTCGCCGGGTTATTGTAGTCGCCGGGCTATCGTAGTCGACGGGTTATCGTAGTCGTCAGGTTATCGTAGTCGTCGGGTTATCGTAGTCGCCGGGTTATTGTAGTCGTCGGGCTATCGTAGTCGTCGGGTTATCGTAGTCGTCGGGTTATTGTAGTCGCCGGGTTATTGTAGTTATCGGGCTATCGCAGTCGTCGGGTTATCGTAGTCGACGGGTTATTGTAGTCGCCGGGTTATCGTAGTCGTCGGGTTATCGTAGTCGTCGGGTTATTGTAGTCACCGGGTTATTGTAGTTGTCGGGCTATCGTAGTCGTCGGGTTATTGTAGTCGCCGGGTTATTGTAGTTGTCGGGCTATCGTAGTCGACGGGTTATTGTAGTCGTCGGGTTATCGTAGTCGACGGGTTATTGTAGTCGCCGGGTTATTGTAGTTGTCGGGCTATCGTAGTCGACAGGTTATCGTAGTCGTCGGGTTATCGTAGTCGTCGGGTTATCGTAGTCGCCGGGTTATTGTAGTCGCCGGGTTATTGTAGTTGTCGGGCTATCGTAGTCGTCGGGTTATCGTAGTCGTCGGGTTATTGTAGTCGCCGGGCTATTGTAGTCGCCGGGTTATCGTAGTTATCGGGCTATCGCAGTCGACGGGTTATTGTAGTCGTCGGGTTATCGTGGTCGTCGGGTTATCGTGGTCGTCGGGTTATTGTAGTCGCCGGGTTATTGTAGTTGTCGGGCTATCGTAGTCGTCGGGTTATTGTAGTCGCCGGGTTATTGTAGTTGTCGGGCTATCGTAGTCGACGGGTTATCGTAGTCGACGGGTTATTGTAGTCGTCGGGTTATCGTAGTTGTCGGGCTATCGTAGTCGACAGGTTATCGTAGTCGTCGGGTTATCGTAGTCGTAGGGGTTATCGTAGTCGTAGGGGTTATCGTAGTCGCCGGGTTATCGTAGTCACCGGGTTATTGTAGTCACCGGGTTATTGTAGTTGTCGGGCTATCGTAGTCGTCGGGTTATCGTAGTCGTCGGGTTATCGTAGTCGTCGGGTTATCGTAGTCGTCGGGTTATCGTAGTCGTCGGGTTATCGTAGTCGACGGGTTATCGTAGTCGTCGGGTTATCGTAGTCGTCGGGTTATCGTAGTCGTCGGGTTATCGTAGTCGCCGGGTTATTGTAGTCGCCGGGTTATTGTAGTTGTCGGGCTATCGTAGTCGTCGGGTTATCGTAGTCGTCGGGTTATTGTAGTCGCCGGGTTATTGTAGTTATCGGGCTATCGCAGTCGTCGGGTTATCGTAGTCGACGGGTTATCGTAGTCGTCGGGTTATCGTAGTCGTCGGGTTATCGTAGTCGTCGGGTTATCGTAGTCGCCGGGTTATTGTAGTCGCCGGGTTATTGTAGTTGTCGGGCTATCGTAGTCGTCGGGTTATCGTAGTCGTCGGGTTATTGTAGTCGCCGGGTTATTGTAGTTATCGGGCTATCGCAGTCGTCGGGTTATCGTAGTCGACGGGTTATTGTAGTCGCCGGGTTATCGTAGTCGTCGGGTTATCGTAGTCGTCGGGTTATTGTAGTTGTCAGGCTATCGTAGTCGTCGGGTTATTGTAGTCGCCGGGTTATTGTAGTTGTCGGGCTATCGTAGTCGTCGGGTTATTGTAGTCGCCGGGTTATTGTAGTTGTCGGGCTATCGTAGTCGACGGGTTATTGTAGTCGTCGGGTTATCGTAGTCGACGGGTTATTGTAGTCGTCGGGTTATTGTAGTCGTCGGGTTATCGTAGTTGTCGGGCTATCGTAGTCGACAGGTTATCGTAGTCGTCGGGTTATCGTAGTCGTCGGGTTATCGTAGTCGTAGGGGTTATCGTAGTCGTAGGGGTTATCGTAGTCGCCGGGTTATCGTAGTCACCGGGTTATTGTAGTCACCGGGTTATTGTAGTTGTCGGGCTATCGTAGTCGTCGGGTTATCGTAGTCGTCGGGTTATCGTAGTCGTCGGGTTATCGTAGTCGTCGGGTTATTGTAGTCGACGGGTTATCGTAGTCGTCGGGTTATCGTAGTCGTCGGGTTATCGTAGTCGTCGGGTTATTGTAGTCGCCGGGTTATTGTAGTTGTCGGGCTATTGTAGTCGACGGGTTATTGTAGTCGTCGGGTTATTGTAGTCGTCGGGTTATCGTAGTCGACGGGTTATTGTAGTCGCCGGGTTATTGTAGTTGTCGGGATATCGTAGTCGTCGGGTTATTGTAGTCGCCGGGTTATTGTAGTTGTCGGGTTATCGTAGTCGTCGGGTTATCGTAGTCGTCGGGTTATTGTAGTCGCCGGGTTATTGTAGTTGTCGGGTTATCGTAGTCGTCGGGTTATCGTAGTCGTCGGGTTATCGTAGTCGTCGGGTTATCGTAGTCGTAGGGGTTATCGTAGTCGTCGGGTTATCGTAGTCGCCGGGTTATTGTAGTTGTCGGGCTATCGTAGTCGTCGGGTTATCGTAGTCGACGGGTTATTGTAGTCGGCGGGCTATCGTAGTCGTCGGGCTATCGTAGTCGCCGGGTTATCGTAGTCGTCGGGTTATCGTAGTCGTCGGGTTATCGTAGTCGCCGGGTTATTGTAGTTGTCGGGCTATCGTAGTCGACGGGTTATCGTAGTCGACGGGTTATCGTAGTCGCCGGGTTATTGTAGTTGTCGGGCTATCGTAGTCGTCGGGTTATCGTAGTCGCCGGGTTATTGTAGTCGGCAGGTTATTGTAGTTGTCGGGCTATCGTAGTCGTCGGGTTATCGTAGTCGTCGGGTTATTGTAGTCGCCGGGTTATTGTAGTTGTCGGGCTATCGTAGTCGTCGGGTTATCGTAGTCGCCGGGTTATCGTAGTCGCCGGGTTATTGTAGTCGCCGGTTATTGTAGTTGTCGGGCTATCGTAGTCGTCGGGTTATCGTAGTCGTCGGGTTATCGTAGTCATCGGGTTATCGCAGTCTTAAAGTTATCACATTCACCGGGTTATCATAGTCATCAAGTTATCGTAGTCATCAAGTTATCGTAGTCATCAGGTTATCCCATTCATCAGGTTATCGTAGTCGCCGGGTTATTGTAGTTGTCGGGCTATCGCATTCACCGGGCTATCGTAGTCATAGGGTTATCACATTCCCCGGGTTATCGTAGTCTTCGGGTTATCGTAGTCGTCGGGCTATCGTAGTCGTCGGGCTATCGTAGTCATCAGGCTATCGTAGTCATCGTTTTATCGTAGTCATCAAGTTATCGCATTCACAGGGTTATCGCATTCACCGGGTTATCGTATTCCCTGGGTTATCGAATTCATCAAGTTATCGTAGTCATCAAGTTATCAAAGTCATCAGGTTATCGCATTCATCAGGTTATCGTGGTCATCAGGTTATATTAATCAGGGTATCGCATTCACCGGGCTATCGTAGTCATCGGGTTATCACATTCACCGGGTTATCGTAGTCGTCGGGTTATCGTAGTCGTCGGGTTATTGTAGTCATCAGGCTATCGTAGTCATCGTTTTATCGTAGTCATCAAGTTATCGCATTCACCGGGTTATCGCATTCACCGGGTTATCGTATTCCCTGGGTTATCGAATTCATCAAGTTATCGTAGTTATCAGGTTATCATAGTCATCAGGTTATCGCATTCATCAGGTTATCGTGGTCATCAGGTTATCATAGTCATCAGGTTATCGCATTCATCAGGTTATCGTGGTCATCAGGTTATATTAATCGCATTCACCGAGTTATCGTAGTCATCAGGTTATCGTAATCATCAGGTTATCGTAATCATCGAGGTATCGTAGTCCATTCATCCATCCATCCATCCATCTTCTTCCGCTTATCCGAGGTCGGGTCGCGGGGGCAGCAGCCTAAGCAGGGAAGCCCAGACTTCCCTCTCCCCGGCCACTTCGTCCAGCTCTTCCCGGGGGATCCCGAGGCGTTCCCAGGCCAGCCGGGAGACATAGTCTTCCCAACGTGTCCTGGGTCTTCCCCGTGGCCTCCTACCGGTCGGACGTGCCCTAAACACCTCCTATCGGAGGCGTTCGGGTGGCATCCTGACCAGATGCCCGAACCACCTCATCTGGCTCCTCTTGATGTGGAGGAGCAGCGGATTTACTTTGAGCTCCCCCCGGATGGCAGAGCTTCTCACCCTATCTCTAAGGGAGAACCCCGCCACCCGCCGGAGGAAACTCATTTCCGCCGCTTGTACCCGTGATCTTGTCCTTTCGGTCATGACCCAAAGTTCATGACCATAGGTGAGGATGGGAACGTAGATCGACCGGTAAATTGAGAGCTTTGCCTTCCGGCTCAGCTCCTTCTTCACCACAACGGATCGATACAGCGTCGGCATTACTGAAGACGCCGCACCGATCCGCCTGTCGATCTCACGATCCACTCTTCCCTCACTCGTGAACAAGACTCAGAGGTACTTGAACTCCTTCACTTGGGGCAGGGTCTCCTCCGCAACCCGGAGATAGCACTCCACCCTTTTCCGGGCGAGAACCATGCACTCGGACTTGGAGGTGCTGATTCTCATCCCAGTCGCTTCACACTCTGCTGCGAACCGATCCAGTGAGAGCTGAAGATCGTAGTCATCAGGTTATATTAATCGGGTTTTCATATTAATCAGGTTATTGTATTCATCGAGTTATCATAGTCATCAAGTTATCGTACTAATCGGGTTTTCATATTTGTTAGGTTATTGTATTCTCAGGGCATTAAACCGATCGCAACTTGACTGTTACAATAGAGTTAAACTAGTGAGTATGTTCCCACTTTTAGAGGATAAACATTTAGGATTCTGCACCATTCTCTCAGACTAGACCCGTCTTTTATAAGCCTGTGAGCATGAACTGATAAAGCTTTCTCAGATAAGTTCAAATGCCTTCCAAGTAGCGTTTCAAAAAGGCGGAACATTTCCACAGGAAGTTAAAACGGGGATTTTTGTGTTTTGTTACGTGTGCGCACAGTGGATGTGTCTGCTGCATTGTACTTCCACCTTTGATTTTAAAATGCAGTTCTGAAAAGCAATCCGGGGTTTTATTAAATCAAGTTTTCAATTTGGTATATTTCCAGAAATACCCAGTTTAACCTCAAATGGAAATTCACCAGAAACTGTCCAGAAATGTTCCACCCCATTGCAACCACAAGCTCCAAATGAACATACACACACACACACACACACACGCACATTTACAAACAAATTAAACATTGCCCTGACTTGTGTTTGTACATTTAAAGCTATTTGAAGAAGTTTGTGCAACCAGAATCAACATTTATTATTATACAAAAGAGATAAGAAGGAGGGCAAGAATTTTAACAATGCTAGTTTGTGCATAGAACACACACACACACACACACACACACACACACACACACACACACACACACACACACACACACACACACACACACACACACACACACACACACACACACACACACACTCGTGGTCAAATGTTTACATACACTTGTAAAGAACATAATGTCATGGTTGTCTTTTGAGTTTCCAATAATTTCTACAACTCTTATTTTATTGTGATAGAGTGATTGGAGCCCATACTTGTTGGTCACAAAAACATTCATGAAGTTTGCTCCTTTTATGAATTTATTGTGGGTCTACTGAAAATGTGACCAAATCTGCTGGGTCAAAAGTATACCTACAGCAATGTTAATATTTGCTTACATGTCCCTTGGCAAGTTTCACTGCAATAAGGCGCTTTTGGTAGCCATCCACAAGCTTCTGCTTGAATTTTTGACCACTCCTCTTGACAAAATTGGGGCAGTTCAGTTAAATGTGTTGGTTTTCTGACATGGATTTGTTTCTTCAGCATTGTCCACACTTTTATGTCAGGACTTTTGGGAAAACCATTCTAAAACCTTGATTCTAGCCTGATTTAGCCATTCCTTTACCACTTTTGACGTGAGTTTGGGGTCATTGTCCTGTTGGAACACCCAACTGCGCCCAAGACCCAACCTCCGGGCTGATGATTTTAGGTTGTCCTGAAGAATTTGGAGGTAATCTGCCTTTTTCATTGTCCCATTTACTCTCTAAAGCACCAGTTTCATTGGCAGCAAAACAGGCCCAGAGCATAATACTACCACCACCACCATGCTTGACGGTAGGCCCGGTGTTCCTGGGATTAAAGGCCTCACCTTTTCTCCTCCAAACATAATGCTGGGTATTGTGGCCAAACAGCTCAATTTTTGTTTCATCTAACCACAGAAGTTTCCTCTAGAAGGTCTTATCTTTGTCCATGTGATCAGCAGCAAACTTTAGACGAGCCTTAAAGTGTGGCTTCTGGAGCAAGGGCTTCCTGCTTGCATGGTAACCTCTCAGTCCATGGCGATGCAAAACACGCTTGACTGTGGACACTGACACCCGTGTTCCAACAGTGCTTTTTGGTGGTTCTCGGTCAATTTTCTCTCAGCAACAGGTGATAGCTTGCGTTTTCTTCCTGATCGTGGCAGTGACAAAACTGTGCCATGCACTTTACACTTATAAACAATTGTCTGCACAGTTGCTCTTGGGACCTTAAGCTCCTTTGAAATGGCTCCAAGTGACTTTCCTGACTTGTTCAAGTCAACGATTCGTTTTTTTTCAGATCTGTGCTGGATTTCCTTTGACTTTCCCATTGTCGCGTTTGTAACCGAGTCTAATGACTGCATCACATTTAAATGGGCTCAGAGAAGTCAACAGGTGTCGTCAATCATAATCACTCACATGAAGTGAAGAGGCCATGCCATGAAGCTCATTTGATTTAATTGTAACTTTTCTACATCACCAAAATTGATCATGTATGTTGCTGTATGTATACTTTTGACCCAGCAGATTTGGTCACATGTTCAGTAGACCCATACTAAATTCATAAAAGAACCAAACTTCATGAATGTTTTTTGTGAAAAGCAATTACATGTATGTGCTCCAATCACTCTATCACAAAAAAATAAGAGTTGTAGAAATTATTGGAAACTCAAGACAGCCATGACATTATGTTCTTTACAAGTGTATGTAAACTTTTGACCACGACTGTATATACATATGTATATACACATACATATATACATATTTACAGTACAGGCCAAAAGTTTGGACACACCTTCTCCTCAATCAATGCGTTTTCTTTATTTTGATGACTGTTTACATTGTAGATTGTCACATCAAAACTATGAATATGTACTTGTTTTATATTCAAGTTTCTTCAAAATAGCCACCCTTTGCTCTGATTACTGCTTTGCACACTCTTGGCATTTTCCCCATGAGCTTCAAGCACACCTGCGAAGTGAAAACCATTTCAGGTGACTACCTCTTGAAGGTCATGGAGAGAATGCCAAGAGTGTGCGAAAAAGTAATCGGAGCAAAGGGTGGCTATTTTGAAGAAACTCGAATATACAAAACATGTTTTCATTATTTCACCTTTTTTTTGTTAAGTACATAACTCCACATGTGTTCATTCATAGTTTTGATGTGACAATCTACAATGTAAATAGTCATGAAAATAAAGAAAATGCATTGAATGAGAAGGTGTGTCCAAACTTTTGGCCTGTACTGTATATATATATATATATATATATATATATATATATATATATATATATATATATATATATATATATATATATATATATATATATATATATATTCAAAAAAAAAATTAATGTCAGCATTTAAAATAGCGATCTGGCGCCGGTCAGTACCTGAGTTTATTAAAGCGCGGTTATTTGATCATTTCAATTTAAAACGCCAATACTAACCGTTGGAAGTTTTACAGCTTATCATAATACAGTTTATGGTTACATCTCTAATATCCACATTCGAAAGAGGCCTGAGTTTGATTTGAAAAAATCTAAATTATACGGGTGGTGTTGACCTGGAACATAGCTCAAGTAGGGAAACTTTAGGGCAATTTAGAGGAAATGTTCCACCTGTTAGCAAGCCTACTTTTAAGACAAGCTCAACAGTTCAGAACACGTAGGGGTAACATGTTCAAAGTCAGCACTGGTCCGTTGTGTCGGCGACAGACCTGAGGGTGCGCTGGTTCTTCAACAAGGCCTGGAGGCCCAGCAGGCCCTCTTTCCTCTCAGACCAGTTGGCGCTGGCACAGCGATTGAGCACCTGTGCGGACATTTGAAGAAAGAAGAGGCTTATTCAATGACTCGGCCAACGCTGAGTGTTAACTAGCGCGCGGCCGCTCTCGCTGACCTCGGCAACGTCCTCAGTCTGCCTCATGTACGTCGGGATGGCTCCTCCGTTCCGGGAACTGTAGGATCGTTCTGAACAGGCGCTGGACGCGTCGCTGTTGGCGTCGTCGTCCGAGTACATGCTGTAGTTTTCGTACCGCCGCCGTGCTGGCTTCTTCTGTCGGGGAAACAAACGTGGATGTGTACCAGGGCAAAAAATAAAGAAACAACGTTAAGTACGAACAGGGGGAATTTTGACTTGGGCTGTGAATCTTTGGGCACCACACGATTCGATTTGATTCGATTCTTGGGGGTAACGAGTCAATTCAGACTCGATTCTCAATTCAAAATCTATAATTTTTTAATAGCATTAGACGCCAGTTCTATGATTCACTACATTCCTCCAGAAAATAGACAAACAGCTGTGATAAATGTTTATACTACTTAAAAGAAAACTGGTTTTGCTTAATAAAATCTACCCAAACATTTAAATAAGGCAACACTTCTCTTTTCTAAAGTAAGTCTGCACAGCAGATATGATAACCTACATCAACAGTATGATTTGTCTGAGTGCCTGGACAGGACAGATTAAAAAAACATGTTTTATTTATTTTTCTAAATCGATTTTTTGGAATAGTTTAAGAATCGTTACAAATAATAATCACGATTATTCTGAAAATCAACGGTTTTTGACACTCTTAATGTTGACTATTCCATCCTTCTCTAAGAACACATGTCAAACTCATTTTTTTAATGTGGCCAAGTGATGAGCGGATCGATCCTAAAACATCGATTCCGCCGATACCACATCTTTATGCTCTAATATCAATTCTCAAATCAACATATCAATACTTTTGATACTTTAGTTCAGGGGTGTCAAAACCTTTTCCACCAAGGGCCAAGTCATATTGGTATATATAGCAATATGTACAGTACAGGCCAAAGGTTTGGACACACCTCATTTCAATGTGTTTTCTTTATTTTCATGACTATTTACATTGTAGATTGTCACTGAAGGCATCAAAACTATTAATGAACACATGTGGAGTTATGTATGTATTATCGTAGTCATCAAGTTACCGTAATCATCAGGTTATCGCATTCATCAGGTTATTGTAGTCATCAGGTTATATTAATCAGGGTATCGCATTCACCGGGCTATCGTAGTCATCAAGTTATCACATTCACTGGGTTATCGTAGTCGTCGGGCTATAGTAGTCGTTGGGCTATCGTAGTCGCCGGGCTATCGTAGTCGTCGGGTTATCATAGTCGCCGGGTTATCGTAGTCGCCGGGTTATCGTAGTCACCGGGTTATCGTAGTTATCGGGTTATCGTAGTCATCAAGTTACCGTAATCATCAGGTTATTGCATTCATCAGGTTATATTAATCAGGGTATCGCATTCACCGGGCTATCGTAGTCATGAAGTTATCACATTCACTGGGTTATCGTAGTCGCCAGGTTACAATAGTCGTCGGGCTATCGTAGTCGCCGGGCTATCGTATTCGCCGGGTTATCGTAGTCACCGGGTTATCGTAGTCACCGGGTTATTGTAGTCATCAAGTTACCGTAATCATCAGGTTATCGCATTCATCAGGTTATTGTAGTCATCAGGTTATATTAATCAGGGCATCGCATTCACCGGGCTATCATAGTCATCAAGTTATCACATTCACTGGGTTATCGTAGTCGTCGGGTTATAGTAGTCGTCGCGTTATCGTAGTCGTCGGGTTACACCAGTCGTCGGGCTATCGTAGTCGTCGGGTTATTGTAGTCGTCGCGTTATCGTAGTATACATATATATTCCAAAAAAAATTCATGTTAGCATTTAAAATAGCGATCTGGCATCAAAACTATCAATGAACACATGTGGAGTTATGTACTTAACAAAAAAAGGTGAAATAACTGAAAACATGTTTTATATTCTAGTTTCTTCAAAATAGCCAACTTTTGCACACTCTCGGCATTCTCTCGATGAGCTTCGAGCACACCTGTGAAGTGAAAACCCATTTCAGGTGACTACCTCTTGAAGCTCATCGAGAGAATGCCAAGAGTGTGCGAAAAAGTAATCACAGCAAACTAGAAGAAACTAGAATATAAAACATGTTTTCAGTTATTTCACCTTTTTTTGTTAAGTACATAACTCCACATGTGTTCATTCATAGTTTTGATGCCTTCAGCGACAATCTACAATGTAAAAAGTCATGAAAATAAAGAAAACCCATTGAATGAGAAGGTGTGTCTAAACTTTTGGCTTGTACTGTGTATATATACACTACCGTTCAAAAGTTTGGGGTCACCCAAACAATTTTGTGGAATAGCCTTCATTTCTAAGAACAAGAATAGACTGTCGAGTTTCAGATGAAAGTTCTCTTTTTCTGGCCATTTTGAGCGTTTAATTGACCCCACAAATGTGATGCTCCAGAAACTCAATCTGCTCAAAGGAAGGTCAGTTTTGTAGCTTCTGTAACGAGCTAAACTGTTTTCAGATGTGTGAACATGATTGCGCAAGGGTTTTCTAATCATCAATTAGCCTTCTGAGCCAATGAGCAAACACATTGTACCATTAGAACACTGGAGTGATAGTTGCTGGAAATGGGCCTCTATACACCTATGTAGATATTGCACCAAAAACCAGACATTTGCAGCTAGAATAGTCATTTACCACATTAGCAATGTATAGAGTGTATTTCTTTAAAGTTAAGACTAGTTTAAAGTTATCTTCATTGAAAAGTACAGTGCTTTTCCTTCAAAAATAAGGACATTTCAATGTGACCCCAAACTTTTGAACGGTAGTGTATGTACTTTACAAAAAAAGGTGAAATAACTGAAAACATGTTTTATATTCTAGTTTCTTCAAAATAGCCAGCCTTTGCTCTGATTACTTTTTCGCACACTCTCGATGAGCTTCAAGCACACCTGTAAAGTGAAAACCATTTCTCGAAGCTCATTGAGAGAATGCCAAGAGTGTGCAAAAAAGTAATCAGAGCAAATGGTGGCTATTATAAAAGAAACTAGAATATAAAATATGTTTTCAGTTATTTCACCTTTTTTTGTTAAGTACATAACTCCACATGTGTTCATTCATAGTTTTGATATGACAATCTACAATGTAAAAAGTCATGAAAATAAAGAAAACCCATTGACTGAGAGGGTGTGTCTAAACTTTTGGCTTGTACTGTATATATATATATATATATATATATTAGGGCCGCAGCTAACGATTAATTTGATAATCTATTAATCTGTCGATTATTATTTGGATTAATCGATTAATAATCGGATAAAAGAGACAAACTACATTTCTATCCTATCCAGTATTTTATTTAAAAAAAACAGCATACTGGCACCATACTTATTTTGATTATTGTTTCTCAGCTGTTTGAACATGTTGCAGTTCATAAATAGAGGTTTATTAAAAAAAAAAAAAAAAAATTATTAAAAAAAAAAAAAAAAAAAAAACTCTGCGCATGCGCATAGTATAGATCCAACGAATCGATGACTAAATTAATCGGCAACTATTTTAATAATCGATTTTAATCGATTAGTTGTTGCAGCCCTAATATATATATAAATAAATATATAAAAATGGCCCCCACATATTTGGACTTTTTAGTATGTAGCCCTTGTTGGAAAAAGTTGGGACACCCCTCTATTAAAACCATACATTCCAAACATTAAATGCTTGTCCCCCTGACTTAAGATTTCCAAAGCAAGTACGTTATCTATCAATTGGTACGTAAAGAAATGTGATATAAGAATTGTGCAATAACATGAGGCGATTATACAAAATAACTCTGATACAGTAATAGTCCTCAATGAAAACCACTTTGTTGGAAGGAAATCTGACAGCAAGAACCAGGATCTACGTCTTGCTTTCCAAAGGTTATGGATCTCTTGAGGCTGAGGATGTTTAGTTACTTTAGCTGGTCCAAAAATACCATGGACTATTCGTTCAAAGTATTTTTGGTCAAAATGCACCAATGGTAGTCTTCCGAGTACAAAACAACACAATGGCAAGAGGCGGGGGAAAAGAAGGCTGACCTTAGACCGCATGTCTCCCAACAGCTGACAGCATTAAACAGAAGTAGAAACAGGGTTAGTATATTCACTCACACACACGCACACACACCAGGAAGTGTGACTAACACATTAGAGATCGACCGATATTGTTTATTCAGGGCTGATACCGATTATTAGTAGTCAAGGAGGCCGATCATCGATATTTGAAGACGATATTCATTTGCAGTAAAAGTAATTAAACATCTGGACAAGTTGTTTATGAAAATTATTCTTTATGTAGTGACATAATATTTTATGTGATGCTAATGTTGTGTTTAATTTAGCATAAAAAAACATCAAAGACCTTTATTACGTGTGTCTAAAAGGAGCATCGACATTTACATTTCTTAAATACAGCAAATCAAGTATGTCATCTCCACATCGCATTAACTCACCCTCTACTCCATTTGATTCTTTTAATGTTGTGTATGTTAGGAACATTTAAATAAAAACAACTCTGGGCTCCTTTGCGTAGTTTCTAGTTGAGATATTCAAGAGGGCAAAGATAATTTCTTCCTGGATGTAATAAATAATCTCATATTTGTCAAGTTATTTACACAAAACTTTGGATTTATGGCAGAGATATCTTTTCTGTCAGGGGGTCTTAACTTATTTGACCACAAGGCCCACTCAAATATTAACACTGAACTCTTGATTTTAGTTGTATTCAATATTTGTATCTAGGCTACTTATAGTTTACAACCTTGTCAAATGATATGATCACAAATGTTATTTATTGAACACATAACCTTGGGCTTAAGTTAGGCTGATTAGAAAACAGGTAATGACAACATGTACTGCATAAGATACATACAATTATGAAGTACTAAAATAAATGACCTAAATTAATAATGAATATGTTCCTTGACTAAACTGTCAATGAAATTCATGTACAAATTAAAATACAGCTTCACCACTTTAGTCAGAATTTTTGCGCGTAAGAAACTTCTTCATAATTTTAGCCGCAGACTTCTTCTGTTTGTTTGATATTGTCATTACCGCCACAAGTGGTGGAAAAGTGTATTACAGCCGAGTACTGCTGCGGCTCAATTGAACCACGGCTGCTGAGAAACAGATATTTTTTTGGTCGGCCCAGCTATGTTTAAGAAACACAGTTTTCCGCCATCTTCATGTCCATCCATCCCTGTCGCGTTATATAGGACTGAATTATGTAACAGAAAACTTGCCGAGCTCCGAGTGTTGTAGCGAAAACAAACAAAGGCCTGGGAGATGCCAGGAAAGAAGGACAAAAATTGGATTTGCCGGCAAAAATAAAACGTTTTGACAGTTAAGGAGAGGAAACGTACTGTCGGTGACCAGCACTGTGATGAGACAAAGGGGCGGGGCATGGCTGCATGAGTGTCGCAGTAAAAGTAGACGGGGGAGGAATTCTCACAAGAACTCAAATAAATGCCCTGTCAGATATCAAAACATATTTGGGGGAAATGATTGACAATGAGAGTCATTTTTATTCTTTAACTAATTATAAAGAAAAACTCATTGGGCTCCAGCAAAAGGGAAATGTTCTCATGCAGGGTAAAAGTGCTAGTTAGCTAGTGCTTGGGCAGCGATTATTAATCATCGACTTCACTATTTTTTTTAGAGATGTCCGATAATGGCTTTTTTGCCGATATCCGATATTGTCCAACTCTTAATTACAGATTCCGATATCAACCGATACCGATATATACAGTCGTGGAATTAACACATTATTATGCCTAATTTTGTTGTGATGCCCCACTGGATGCATTAAACAATATAACAAGATTTTCCAAAATAAATCAACTCAAGTTATGGAAAAAAATGCCAACATGGCACTGCCATATTTATTATTGAAGTCACAAAGTGGTTTTTTTTTTTAACATGCCTCAAAACAGCAGCTTGGAATTTGGGACATGCTCTCTTTGAGAGAGCATGAGGAGGTTGAGATGTGCGCGTGTGTAGGGGGGAAGAGTTAGTGCCGCAAGGGGTTCTGGGTATTTGTTCTGTTGTGTTACGGTGCAGATGTTCTCCCGAAATGTGTTTGTCATTCTTGTTTGGTGTGGGTTCACAGTGTGGCGCATATTTGTAACAGTGTTAAAGTTGTTTATACGGCTACCCTCAGTGTGACCTGTATGGCTGTTGACCAAGTATGAATTGCATTCACTTGTGTGTGTGAAAAGCCGTAGATATTATGTGACTGGGCCGGCACGCAAAGGCAGTGCCTTTAAGGTTTATTGGCGCTCTGTACTTCTCCCTACGTCCGTGTACACAGCGGCATTATAAAAAGTCATAAATTTTACTTTTTGAAACAGATACCGATAATTTCCGATATCACATTTTAAAGCATTTATCGGCCGATAATATCGGCAGTCTGATATTATCGGACATCCCTACTTTTTTTTTGTATTAAACCCTTGTATCATACATGTGTGTATATATTGTATCTGCTGAGGTACTTACTGTATTCCCTGGATTATTCAGCACACCGATCTGTAAATTTGAGAAGGAAAACGTTTCCCCCACATATTAGCTGCACCGGACTATAAGCCGCAGATATGTACGTTGTGAAATTTGTTATTTACACAGAAATATTTGGAAATATTTATTTACATACCTTAACTGTTTCCAAACGGCAGTAAAAACGGCTGATCAAACAAAACAGAAGCCATCTTCATGGACCCACTAGCTGCGGAAGCTAGCTCTCCAATCACCTAAACAGACTCAATAACTCTTAATAATACTAACACTCGTAAACGTGTTAGCATATTAGCTAAGGCTAACGACGCTAGCTTGATTACTCTACTATAGCGCGTACAAGTATGCATGAAAACACTCCTACAGACATAACACGTGACGGTTTAGTAAGTAAAAATAGTTTTAGTTATATTGTAAAACTTAGACTAAATAACTCCACGGTGAAGTTTTAGTGAAACAATACAAAAAGAATGCCATTGTCAGTTAATAATACTAACACACTCGTAAACGTGTTAGCATATTAGTTAATGCTAACGACGCCAGCTTGATTACATTACGATAGCACGTGCAAATATGCATGAAAACACTCCTACAGACATCACACGTGGGACGGTTTAGTAAGTATAACTAGTTTGTTGTATTGTAAAACGGGCAGCACGGTGGGACAGCGGTTAGTGCATGTGCCTCACAATACAAAGGTCCTGAGTAGTCCTGAGTTCAATCCCGGGATCGGGATCTTTCTGTGTGGAGTTTGCATGTTCTCCCCGTGACTGCGTGGGTTCCCTCCGGGTACTCCGGCTTCCTCCCACCTCCAAAGACATGCACCTGGGGATAGGTTGATTGGCAACACTAAATTGGCCCTAGTGTGTGAATGTTGTCTGTCTATCTGTGTTGGCCCTGTGATGAGGTGGCGACTTGTCCAGGGTGTACCCCGCCTTCCGCCCGATTGTAGCTGAGATAGGCTCCGGCACCCCCCGCAACCCCGAAGGGAATAAGTGGTAGAAAATGGATGGATGGATGGACACAAAGTTCAATGAGCAGTTTGTGTTATGTGTGTTGAATTTTTGTGTTGGTTGAATTTTTTTTTCTGCACCATGACTAGGGAAGGTTGATTGGATCAGGTCATAGAGGTAAATGCTGTCAAGTTATTTACATTGATGTGCAATTGCCACTGACTCGAGTCACTTTTGTTGGCCACTACATGGTGACAAAATGTTATTTTTTTGACCGCTGACTATTTGTATATTATATGAAAGCACCCAAATTGCTTATTGGAATTGTGGCGTCTCGCGGGACACCCCCGGTATTAGCTGCACTTCACTATAAGCCGCAGATATATACGTTGTGAAATTAGTTATTTACACAGAAAAATTTTGTTTTATAGACCTTAATTTGTTTCCAAACTGTGTCTGTAACACGGCAGTAAAACGACTGACCAAACAAAACAGAAGTCATTGTCATGGACCAACTAGCTGCGGAAGCTAGCTCTCCAATCAGCTAAACAGACTCAATAACTCCACGGTGACGTTTTGGTGAATTTACTGAGGAATTTTGTGATGGTTTAGTAAGTACGAATGTTGTCTGTCTATCCGTGTTGGCCCTGCGATGAGGTGGCGACTTGTCCAGGGTGTACCCCGCCTTCCGCCCGAATGCAGCTGAGATAGGCTCCAGCACCCCCCGCCACCCCAAAAGGGACAAGCGGTAGAAAATGGATGGATGGATATTGTAAAACTTACAACCGTCGCTTGGCGTGATGAATGAAGAATACATACGAGTAGAAACGCATCGGACGGCGAGATGACGGAACGATACTTGCACTTCCGGGTGAAAGCTCAAAAGAGAAGGGGACTCCAGCACATGCGGTGAGTGAACTCGCCCTAAAGATGGCGCCGTCGCACAAACAATGGCATGTGTTTTATGGAAACTATTTTTGTTAGAATAATTGTTTCTAAATTATCACAAAAACGTTGTATTACATTGCGTTCCTAGCAGGGGGACGGGAGCTGTCTTTGAAACCTACCAAGAAGAAGGCTCGTAAAACTCCACTGTGTAAGGGGGAGGGCCACATGAAGGGCTTTCTGTTTTCTCTCATGTATGGTAATCAACAGAAGGATGTTGTTCTGGCCCAAGGACTTCAAAGCGGAGAGATGACAGGATCTGCCCAATTTCCAGTCGAACTCTATTGGAAGTATTTTACGAACTCTTTTTGAACTATTTTATGGAATTCTTTTTTAACTATTTTACGAACCTTTGTCCTTTGGAAGCAGCGGTGGCCAAAATAACAGGAGGCGCCATCTTTTGGCAGAGCGTGCTGGAGATTGTAGAAGGATACAATGTCCGGGCGACTCTCCTCAATATAGAGTCCAAATTGAATTCTGTCTCTGTTTAATTCTTTGCCTCTTGTCTTGTTTAATAGATGTCACCAGTGTTTGAACCTGACAATTTTCATTTTGGCTGTAAGCGAAGAAAAACTCATTAATTAGCCGTAGGACAAAGGTAGCGGCTTATAGTCCAAAATTTACGGTATGTTGTCGTTATAACAAGAATATCGGTCGATCTCCATAACACAAAGGTACAGTTCAACGTTTTTTTTTATACCAGCGCGTCTGCAAGAGCCTCTTCTACATCTGAGCCGGTGTTGAGGACCCTCATGGCGCTGACCGAGGATGACAGGCGGCTGGACTGACCCATGCCGAAACTGGACCCTGCAGGTGGAACCAGACGGACGGAAGTGAGAGGAGGAGGAGGAGGATGGAGGACGCGGGGGTTGAACATGCTGTGTGAGGGGGGGAAAAACAACGCTGGGGACGACTCCTGCTGGTCCATCTTTAATGCACACACACAGGTGTAAGTCCATGTCATGGCTTGTTAGAGGAAACATGGCTGAAAGAAAATACATGACACTGCATGCGATTCCACTGGAGGCTTCGGCGTCCTGGAGCCAAATAAATCAAAATACAAGCAGAGGCGGAATACGGACGAGAGAAAGAGAAAGAAAAAGAAAGCGTCTCAACAAAACCAAGGCACTAAAGATGAAGGCAGAGTGGGTGGGTGGTTGAGGTACGAAGAAGGAGATGTACTCAGCCTTCACCTGCAGCCCCAAAAGCATCAGGTGTGTGGAGAGCTCCAGTGGAGCGAGAGTAGCTCCGTGAGGCTGCAACCGACATTAACACACACAATTTATGGCTGAATCACCGCGCTGCTCCATTGCAGGAAGTGAGTGGAGACAGAAAAGTCCAAAAATAAAACCAATAACATGCAGGTGATTATTATTTCCTACATCTTTCAGCAAGGCAGCGGAAAAAAAATAAAGGCCTCAACACTGCTCATCATCATCAGCATCATCATCATCATCACCGCCATGGGGGCGGGGCCGCTACTGCTACTCACCGAGGGGTGTGAAGGAGCGAATGGGGCTGGTGTCCCGGCTGCTCTCCCTGCTGGCCTCTCGGCTGCAGCCCTGACTCATACTGGGCCGGGGGATACGACTGCCCCGAGCTGACGCCAGCCGGGGGGAAGCGAGGGGTGTGCGCAGAGGGAGAGGGGACGAGAGCCGCGCCGCAGCAGAAGGAAAGACGAGGAGGAAGAACATCGGTGGTGAGACGGACGTCGAGCGTGAAACAGAGAGCAAGACACAAACGTGAGGGGGTGACGAAGGAGTGGAAAAAAGGGCGGGTGAGGAATAACCACATGGATGATTGACACGGGTCAGAACATGAGCACAGGTCTACTTGCATCGGGGAGATCAAAGAACATGCAAATTAAAGGTTGATACTTAGAAGGCCAAGCCCGCAGAAGCATGAGCGCATTAAAAAATGCATCACTGTGCCTTCTTCAGACTTCTGATTGGCTCAGTTGGGCATCAATGGCACCACCTGGTGCTTTGGCATGCACACAACAGTTTGTAAAGCAGGGTGTCAAACTCATTTTCATTGTTAACAGTGAGTAATAACTGAATATATAAATGTGTAACGATTCACCTGGTGATGTTATTACACAATTGCCAAGACATTTGATCAATAGATTGTTTTATGCAGCTCAGCCAGTCGCCAGAATTTACGGTGTTTTTTTTTTTTACAGCATATTACTGTTAATAGAAAAATGCTACCACTGTTTATACAGTATCATTTTTAAAATAATTTTATCCTAAATTTATGGTTGTTTTTACGGTGTATTACTGTTAATAGAAAAATGCTACCACTGTTTTTACAGTATTATTTTTAAAATAATTTTATCCTAAATTTATGGGTTTTTTTTACGGTGTATTACTGTTAATTGAAAAATGCTACCACTGTTTTTACAGTATTATTTTTTAAATAATATTATCCTAAATTTATGGTTGTTTTTACGGTGTATTACTGTTAATAGAAAAATGCTACCACTGTTTTTACAGTGTTTTAAAAAAAAATTTTATCCTAAATTTATGGTTGTTTTTACGGTGTATTACTGTTAATAGAAAAATGCTACCACTGTTTTTACAGTATTATTTTTTGTATAATTTTATCCTAAATTTATGGTGGTTTTTACAGTGTATTACTGTTAATAGAAAAAAAATCGGTACCACTGTTTTTTACGGTAAAATTCTGGCGACTGAGCAGACAGTTTTCTTAAAATCATGAAATCTATGGTTGTTGTATTTACAGTGTATTACTGTAAATGGAAAAACAGTACCAAAGGTTTTGTTTATTTAACTGAAAAAATCTGGTAACTGTGCAACCAGTTTGTTTTTTATCGTAAAATCTATTTTTACAATGTACAATTTAATGGATAATTTGCTTTGACGACAAGTCAATCAGATTTAAAAAAAACATTTTAAGTTTGTAATATAAGATTTGTGACATTATTAGGAAACATAAAAATAATCGTTGAACTACTTTCCAACTTAAATTCATACAATTCTAACGAACATGAGAACATTTCCGTGGAAATTTTGACCAGCCTGCTATCTGTGCTGTGAAGCTACGGCTATGTCGATCAAAGCTAAGAAGCTAATCCAACTGGGAACTAATTAGCATACTTGCAAGATGGTGCCAAGTATCAAAATACATGATTTTTAGGTTTAAACAAACAAAATGAGCTAAAATGCTAGCAGAAATGTTAGCATGCCAACGAAGGAGAAGTTAACATACTCCTAAAATGGTGCCAAGTATCAACATTCATGGTTTGCAGGTGTAAAAATACAAAATTCGCTAAAATGTTAGCATGATAACATAGGAGAAGTTAACATACTCCTAAGATGGTTCCAAGTATTATCATTCATGGTTTGCAGGTGTAAAAATACAAAATTCGCTAAAATGTTAGCATGATAACATAGGAGAAGTTAACATACTCCTAAAATGGTTCCAAGTATTATCATTTATGGTATGTAGGTTTGAACATACAAAATTAGCTAAAATGCTAGCATAAAACGTTACCATGCGAATGTTTGCATGTTAAAAAGTATCAAAAAACTATTTTTTTTGTATAAAGGAACCAAATTAGCTCAAATGTGAGCATAAAACGTTAGCATACTAACATTAATTTACAAACATTAGCATGCTAAGGAGAGGTTGACAAACTCCTAAGAAGGTGCCAAATATCAAATTCCATGGTTTGTAGGTGTAAACATACACAATTAGCTAAAAAGCTACCATAAAATGTTAGCATGATTTTTTTTTTTTTAACATAGGATGAGTTAGCATGCATCTAAGATGGGGCCAAGTATCAAAACCCATGATTTTTTTTGAGTATAAACAAACAAAATTTGCTAAAACGCTAGCATTTAATGTTAGCATGCCAACGTCAGCGTGCTAACGTGTGAGCGAATCAGAGGAAAAACTGCTGTGCAACATGTGAACGGGTGCTTCCATAGCAGCAGACCCATAATTACTAGAGATGTCCGATAAAATTGGCCGATAAATGCTTTAAAATGTAATATCGACAATTATCGGTATCGGTTTCAAAAAGTAAAATTCATGACTTTTTAAAACGCCGCTGTACGGTAAAACGAGGACGTAGGGAGAGGTACAGAGCAGTTGCGTCTCCCCTCTCCCACACACAACACAGGAGTTGACGACTGCAGCATTAGAGGTTTACTGGCGACGCTTGATGACCTCATCAAACCGCCGCGAGCGCAGCATAACAACAACAAGAGTGTGTTGTTGCCGGTGCTGTAGCCGTGGCTAACAAGCCAGCTCGCTCGGTGACTGACTAATGACACCATGTCTATGGTTTGGGATTATTTTAAAGTGTGTCTGACGCATAAAAAGCTGGCAATTTTCAATGACTGCAAAAAGTTGGTTATGCGAGGAGGAACCGAGACGTCTTCCTTTAATACGAGCGAGTTGATCTCCCACCTCTTCAAGAATCATAAGGAGATACACGATGAATACAAGCGGACGATGGATGAAAAGCAAACACCGAAAAAAAGTAGTACCACACAGTTGTCGCCGAGAAAAAAATAAAATACAACAAATACCACCCCAAGGCGAAAGCCCACATTGTGGTCAGGGACAACGCACGCAGTATGGCAAAAGCTACGGTGGAGTTTGGTGTGGCTAGCCTGCCCTGCGTGGCGCACACTTTGCAGCTTGCAGTGAACGGAGCTGCTCTGTCTCAACGCAGCATTTCAGAAGCTCTGGCTGACTGCTAGGCCACTTCAAGCACTCACCACTAGCTTGCAGCACATTTGTGTTACTCATACAAATACATTAGAGCAGGGCAGATTGAGCCCAGTTTATAATTCCCTGTTCTACAGTATGCCAGGCAGTCTTGCACTAAAGGAGGACTATGTTATCGTTTACTTTATTACTCTAGTATACTCCGGACTGAAGCTGTGTGCCTTCATTGTTTTTGTAGCTGTTGTTTTGAGGCATTCATTGTTTTTGTAGCTGTTGTTTTGAGGCATGTTTAAAAAAATTAAAAAAATAATAATGCGCTTTTTGAAAGTCAAAGTATAGTATTTCCCATACCGTATTTCCTTGAATTGGCGCCGGGAATATGGTATTCGCATGCCTCGAATTACAGCCGGGTCAAACTCATTTCGCAAAATAATTAGCGCATGCTTGGCACTTCCGCCGGGTCAAATATGAGTCATTAAATGACTCCCGCCTCCTGGTGGTTGAGGGCGCTAGTGATCCTTCTTGCGACTGCTGGTACTGCAGAAGAGTGCTGCAGAAGAAGACAACCGGCAGCAAGAGTGCGCAGCCATTGTTTGCTTGGACTTTTCCCATGGAGGATTACATATCTAAAATAAAACAGTTTTCTAAACTGGACTTTCAATCGAAGCAGGAGGTAATACTTAAAAGGAAGATCACCATCGAGACAGAGAGACTTTTAAAACTGAAGAAAGATAAGGAAGACTTCTATATCGATGCTTTTCTTCAAAATGAGCTGGCATGGACTCATTTATACCTAAAGGTAAGACAATAAAAACATTTTTTTTAATTAAATGTGCTTTTCATGATAAGGTAAGCGCCGGAGTGAGAAGAGGTTTTAAAATAATTAGCGCATGCTTGGCCATCCCGCAGGCTTCTGGTAAGCGCCGGAGTGACAGGAGGTTTTAAATTAATTAGCGCCCCTGCGGCTATTCAAGGAAATATGGTAGTTGTAGTGGGTATCGGGATTATCTCAGGGAGAGCATGTCCCAAATTCCAAGATGCAGTTTTGAGGCATGTTAAAAAAAAAAAATGCACTTTGTGACTTCAATAATAAATATGGCAGTGCCATGTTGGCATTTTTTTCCATAACTTGAGTTGATTTATTTTGGAAAACCTTGTTACATTGTTCAATGCATCCAGCGAGGCATCACAACAAAATTAGGCATAATAATGTGTTCACTCCACGACCGCATATATCTGTATTGGTTGATATCGGAATCGGTAATTAAGAGTTGGGACAATATCGGCAAAAAAGCCATTATCGGACATCTCTAATAATTACATTATTAATGAACAACAATAGTATTAAAGATTCATACGTACGTCAAGCAAATATTTCAGTTTTAATTTTACGATTTTTTTTTTGTAATGTACGATAGTATAATATTTGCTAGATTATTAGATATTGTTGAAGGTGTTTTACGAGCCACATAAAATGAAGTGGCGGGCTAGACGTGTGAGTTTGACACCTGTGCTGTAAAGGCATTTGCAGTTTTCTTTCAAAACCCACATACATGCGAGCGTAGCCTTGGCCTAATCCCAGCGTGCATTGCAAACCAATTCATTTGTCTGATCAGGAAAAAAAAAAACCTCTGTATTTACAAGATGCACCTGATGTTTGCTGTGCTCACATTTAACACTTCTACAGGATTCATTTAGCGGAATCCCGGGGGAAAGGGGGCGGGGTCTGCATTCGCAATCGAGTCCCGGTCTTAATTGCACTCTTCATCGCCTCAGCGGCCACCCAGCCAATCGGGGTTAATCACAGCCTAGATGGGAGGGGCTACAGCCACCCTGTGAAGCTTAATGGGCGGAGCCTGAGCAAGCCCCAGGTCCACTGGGGGGGGGGGTGTTAGTGCAGAGACATGCTTTCATGTGGACCACATGGTAGCTTGGCATGCAGGGAAGAGGTTAGGGATGGGTACCTTGCACAGTTCAACACATACGCTCACTACCTGGTACTCACCACTACACAGTGTTGGTACTTGTGTGTAATAAATGTTCATTTCTTCAATAATAACATAGTTGACAATAATAACTGTGCACTTCAGTTGTCACGTCTTGTTTTCCTATTTCTGAGGATTATCTGCACGTACACATTAATTCCATTTTGTCCCCCGGGTGTTGCTGTAGTCAGGAAGTCTTTGCCACCATGATGACTACACGTTTAAACCATAGACATCTTATAAGTAGACGCAGCAATGGCTGCTGTGACGCGAGAAATTGGGCCGCCATCTTGAAGTGGTGATGAGGAGCCGGCGAGCAGCCTAAACTGACAGTTGACTGGTAGAAAACAAAGATGCCGGGCTGGTGTTCAGCGTTTTCCTGCTCAAATGAGCGGACTGTTGAAAATAGAAGTCGGGGGATTACTTTTCACAAGTAAGATTTAACATTAACGTACTATTGGTTCAGTGTGCATATTGTATATAGCTCTCAGCAAACCTATGAAATGTTCTATTTTGTCTTCATTATTTTGTCAGAATGCTTCATTTGTATGTGAAAATCACAAAGAAATTCACCAGCCGCCACTGATTATGATGCATTCTCATTTTAGGCAAAATATAAGACAATAACTTGTTAACAGTATTAACCAGGAATAAGTCTTCAAGTAACAATATTCAAATACTAACATTGTTGGGTAAGACAGAATTTTTTAAAATTCTGAATCCAGTGAAACAGATTGGTGGTTTTAGCTGATATAAAGACTTTCAGGTGTTTATATATGTTTAAGTATTTGGCAGACGATTTTATCCAAAGCAACATACATAAAAAATACACTACCGTTCAATAGTTTGGGGTCACCCAAACAATTTTGTGGAATAGCCTTCATTTGTAAGAACAAGAATAGACTGTCGAGTTTCAGATGAAAGTTCTCTTTTTCTGGCCATTTTGAGCGTTTAATTGACCCCACAAATGTGATGCTCCAGAAACTCAATCTGCTCAAAGGAAGGTCAGTTTTGTAGCTTCTGTAACGAGCTAAACTGTTTTCAGATGTGTGAACATGATTGCACAGGGGTTTTCTAATCATCAATTAGCCTTCTGAGCCAATGAGCAAACACATTGTACCATTAGAACACTGGAGTGATAGTTGCTGGAAATGGGCCGCTATACACCTATGTAGATATTGCACCAAAAACCAGACATTTGCAGCTAGAATAGTCATTTGCCAATTAGCAATGTATAGAGTGTATTTCTTTAAAGTTAAGACTAGTTTAAAGTTATCTTCATTGAAAAGTACAGTGCTTTTCCTTCAAAAATAAGGACATTTAAATGTGACCCCAAACTTTTGAACAGTAGTGTACATATAAAACTATCACTGTAAACATGATCCTTCAAGGGAAGAATGTAATACAAAATATCAATACAAAGTGTCAAGACAGAATAAACTCTCTGCTGCTGCAGCAACAGAGATACAGTCTATAAGATATAGAGATATCTAATGTATTCATACATTGTTTATGTAGCATGTATATATAATCTAATCATATTGTTTCTTCAATTTAAAAATAGCTGACCACTTTTTTCCCCCTTCTCTGGGATTATATCCCCAGTTTTGATCTCGGACGTCTGGTCACTTATAGCATATAAAAATATTCTATTATTATAATTTAATTATTACTGTTAAGCAAACTATGAACAATAAAACATGTGTCCTTTATCATAGCTACACGTATGACGAAAAAACTGCATGAAAATCAGTGGTATTCAGTGAGGTAAGATGAATTACATGGGCTGACAATTCATTGCTCCTGCCAAAGTGGAGCGGATCACCACTCCAAGATGGCGGCCCGCGTCTCGTCAGCGCCAGTAGCGCTCCATGCTGCGTCTACTTAGAAGATGTCTATGGTTTACACTGCAGGCCAAAGTGGCCCAAATCGAATGTTTTTTTCCCTCAGCTGACTGTGTACACTGCAAGTAAAATGGGATCTTTTTCAGACTCCAGTGCAAATGTGGCCCCGACGTCACTTGCACGCGCAGTTCTAGAAAATGAAAACAAAAGACGTCGACCGGATTACGTAAATGAACAAGGAAGTCGATACTACGACAAATTAAAATAATTCGCCATACCTTAAGCGGAGTGTTTTTTTACGTGAAAATAAAGTAATATTTTGTATGAGTGGATATATATAATATATATAGTGTAATATATTTGGGAGGGTTGTAATCTTTTTATGGTCGTATGGTAGAGGAGACACGGACATCAGCGTGGATCTACGTTAGCTTTACTTTTACAACTCACTTACGTAAACAACTTACGCAATGTACGTAACGTGAGAAAATATGGGACAGAGTAGGCCTCAATTTCCGTCCTTCAACAATCGCCATTTCTTTGGTATCCAAGTATATTATATATATACATCTTCATGTATTACATTTGCCTATTTGCACACTATTGACTGAATTGAATGTTTATTTATCTGCATGTGTCAAGATATACAATATTACTGCTCACGGCTCCCTGAAGTGAATGTTTATGTATCTGTATGTGTCAAAATATACACTATCACACGATTGTCTCTCACGCCCCCCCTGAAATTAGTGTTTATCTATCCGTATGTCTCAAGATATACAACATTACCTCTCACGTCCCCCCCTGAAATGAATGTTTATTTATTTATCTGTATGTGTCAATACATACAATATTACCTCTCATGCCCCCCTGAAGTAAATGTTAAATTATCTGTGTGTCAAAATATGCGCTATTACATGATTGTCTCTCACGCCCCCCCCTAAAATTAATGTTTATTTATCCATGTGTCAAGATATACAATATTACCTCTCATGCGCTATTACACGATTGTCTTTTACGCCCCCCCTAAAATGTATGTTTATTTATCCATATGTGTCAAGATATATAATATTACCTCTCATGCCCCCTCTGAAGTGTCAAAATATGTGCTACTACACTATTGTCTCACACGCCTTCCTGAAGTGAATGTTTGTTTATCTGTATGTGTCAAAATATACGCTAATACACGATTGTCTCTCATGCCCCCCCTGAAATTGATGTTTATTTATCCGTATGTCTCAAGATATACAATATTACCTCTCACGCTTCCCTGAAGTGAATGTTTATTTGTGTAAAGACATACACTATTGCGTCTCATGCCCCCCTTAAGCGAATATTTATATATTTATCTGTATGTGTCAAGATATACAATATTACCTCTCACGCCGCGCTGAAGTAAATGTTGATTTATCTGTATGTGTCAAAATATGCGCTATTACACGATTGTCTCTCACTCCCCCCCTAAAATTAATGTTCATTTATCCGTATGTGTCAAGATATACAATATTACCTCTCACGCCCCCCCTGAAATTAATGTTTATTTATTCATCTGTATGTGTCAAGATATACAATATTACCTCTCACGCCGCGCTGAAGTAAATGTTGATTTATCTGTATGTCAATATATGCGCTATTACACAATTGTCTCTCACACCCCCCCTAAAATTAATGTTTATTTATCCATGTGTCAAGATATACAATATTACCTCTCATGCCCCCTCTGGAGTGTCAAAATATGCCCTATTACACAATTGTCTCTCACTCCCTCCCCCTAAAATTAATGTTTATTTATCCGTATGTGTCAAGATATACAATATTACCTCTCATGCCCCTTCTGAAGTGTCAAAATATGCGCTACTATACTATTGTCTTGCACGCTCCCCCTGAAGTGAATGTTTGTTTATTTGTGTGTCTCAAGATATACAATATTACCTCTCACGCCCCCCCTGAAATGAATGTTTATTTATTCATCTGTATGTGTCAAGATATACAATATTACCTCTCACGCCCCCCCTGAAATGAATGTTTATTTATTCATCTGTATGTGTCAAGATATACAATATTACCTCTCACGCCCACCCTGAAATGAATGTTTATTTATTCATCTGTATGTGTCAAGATATACAATATTACCTCTCACGCCCACCCTGAAATGAATGTTTATTTATTCATCTGTATGTGTCAAGATATACAATATTACCTCTCACGCCCCCCCCTAAAATGAATGTTTATTTATTCATCTGTATGTGTCAAAATATACAATATTACCTCTCACGCCGCGCTGAAGTAAATGTTGATTTATCTGTATGTGTCAAAATATGCGTTATTACACGATTGTCTCTCACTCCCCCCCTAAAATTAATATTTATTTATCCATATGTGTCAAGATATACAATATTACCTCTCATGCCCCTTCTTAAGTGTCAAAATATGCGCTACTACACTATTGTCTTGCACGCCCCCCCTGAAGTGAATGTTTGTTTATTTGTGTGTCTCAAGATATACAATATTACCTCTCACGCCCCCCCTGAAATTAATGTTTATTTATTCATCTGTATGTGTCAAGATATACAATATTACCTCTCACACCCACCCTGAAATTAATGTTTATTTATTCATCTGTATGTGTCAAGATATACAATATTACCTCTCACGCCCCCCCTGAAATTAATGTTTATTTATTCATCTGTATGTGTCAAGATATACAATATTACCTCTCACACCCACCCTGAAATTAATGTTTATTTATTCATCTGTATGTGTCAAAATATACAATATTACCTCTCACGCCGCGCTGAAGTAAATGTTGATTTATCTGTATGTGTCAAAATATGCGCTATTACACGATTGTCTCTCACTCCCCCCCTAAAATTAATGTTTATTTATCTGTATGTGTCAAGATATACAATATAAACTCTTACGCCCCCTCTGAAGTGTCAAAATATGCGCTTTCACATGAATTGGTACCCGGTGGTATCGACAGAATTTGTTTGGTGCCCATAAAGGTACCGAATCCGGTGCCCATCCCTAGCACACATTGGGGTTATTGGGGGTCGGTCAGGAGGCGGGGCCTTACCTCCTCTGCTGGCGCCATTGTAAACAGAGCTAATGCTGGAGGGAGCTGCGGGACAGAAGCGGGGAGAAGGCGAGATAAAGACAGGGAGCAGGAAGGTTGAGATCCGAGGAGACATTTTAGGCAAGAGGGTGTGGAATCAGCGTCTTGCTTCTCACCGACAGACAGACGGGTGGGCGAGGAGTCTCTGGAGCAGCCTTGGCTGCGAGGGATGCGGCTGCGCCTCCTGCCGTCCCCGGTGGTCCCCGCCAGCACCCGGTGGGTCCCCGAGCTCATGGTGCTCAGCGTTGTGGTGGTCAGCACGCGGCCGGGCGAGCCGCTGCGACTGCCAGCTTAAAAGGAGAGAGAGAGAGAGGGTGTGAAGTCAGACTTCTGCTTAAGAACCATCAATAAGTCACAGGAACAATCAATGGCGTCTTCCCGGTGACACCCACTTTCCAAGCGCCACCGTGGGGGTTTTGTGCTTCAACAACAACTAGCGGCACTCGCTCGCACGCCGTCTCCGAAGCATTCAAGTGACATTCCCAGATATCAGACAAGGAGACTATATGCGTGGTTGTAGACTACCTCCTTCCTTCAATAAATATGTCAATGTCGCCCCCTATTCAAACACTTAAAGTGACGCAGCGCAAGGCTCTTAAAGCAGAGCAGAGCAAAAAACAGCACCCAGCATGCATTGGCCCGGGTGGGAGGAGCTTGATGTGGCCACCTGGGTGTCAAGTGAGGGAGGGGCGGGTTTGGTGGAGGTACTGAGAAACATGTCATTTAAAGTAGGGCTGGGCCGGTAAAGATATCAAAATATTTGGCTATAGACACGTAATCCATGTCAATAAAAAAAATGAGCTGGTAACCGCGCAACGCAGGAAGTGATCACTGATCAGCGGGAGTGACACGCTATCAGTCAATCAGGTAACAGTATCAACTATCAAGTTTGGTTGTCTGGCATGGAGTGAGTCAAAATGAAGAAATTGTGGATAAAAGAGGAAAAGTCATTTCGACAGGATGGCACTTTTTTGGATTTTTTTCCCCAAGGGACCGTAGTCCTTCGCCGCGCTGACCTCTAGTGTTTTTAAACCCTTGTCCCGTTCCCTATTGGGCTATACAGAAACAACAGGTAGGAACTAAAGTGCAGGACTGTATCAATAAAATAAATTAAACAAATTATTAAACGTGCTGTTTTAAAGTAGCAGATTTGTTGAATAATAATTAAAAATAAGTACAAGGGAAATGGAAAAAATTAATAAATATACAATAAGTAATGATAATAATTAAATACAAATTCTAATCTAGTCCAGTGGTTCTCAACCTTTTTTCAGTGATATACCCCCTGTGAACATTTTTTTAATTCAAGTACCCCCTAATCAGAGCAAAGCATTTTTGGTTGAAAAAAAGAGATAAAGAAGTAAAATACAGTGTCATCAGTTTCTGATTTATTAAATTGTATATCAGTGCAAAATATTGCTAATTTGTTGTGGTCTTTCTTGAACTATTTAAAAAAAAAAGATATAAAAATGACTAAAAACTTGTTGAAAAATAAACAAGTAATTCAATTATAAATAAAGATGTCTACACTTAGAAGTAATCATCAACTTGGGGATTGTAATAGAGATCCATCTGGATTCATGAACTTAATTCTAAACATTTCTTCACATAAAAAGAAATCTTTAACATCAATATTTATGGAACATGTCCACAAAAACAGGCATTTAAAAAAAAATCTCACGTACCCCTTGGCATACCTTCAAGTACCCCAAGGGGTACGCGTACCCCCATTTGAGAACCACTGATCTAGTCCAATAATAATTACTGCATAACATAAATTAATTTTCATGCTTAAATAAGGAACACAGACCAGAACATTTTCTGGCACTAAACCTGCAGAAAATAGTTCTTCTCAGGTTTCTCTTTGTTTACATTTTGAGTCAGACCAATGTGGTCTGTAAATGATGCAAGGCTCTCGTGCCCACCAAGACCAATAATAAAAATTAGGGGGCAGATATTGTAGGTTTTTAACTTCCTTCTGCTCCTTTTCATTCATAATTTATTTTAACGTTATGTTGTTTTCTTTTTATTCCTTTCTTTGATTCTTTATGAATGAAATGAATAAATGAACTGGACCCCTAATAGCACACCACCTCAAGCGCTCACCTTTTAGAGCACAGCTGTAACTTCCTGGCACTAAACCTGCAGAAAATAGTTATCATGTTTCTTTATGTTTACATTTTCACACTACCGTATTTTTCGGATTATAAATCGCAGTTTCTTTCATAGTTTGGCCGGTGGTGCGATTTATACTTTGGAGCGATTTATGTGTGAAATTATTAACACATTACCGTAAAATATCAAATAATATTATTTAGAAGTGACATAGAGGAAGAAGATTTCTTGGGATTTAAATTAGGAGTGACAGATTGTTTGGTAAACGTATAGCATGTTCTATATGTTATAGTTATTTGAATGACTCTTACCATAATATGTTATGTTAACATACCAGGCACGTTCTCAGTTGGTTATTTATGCCTCATATAACGTACACTTATTCAGCCTGTTGTTCACTATTCTTTATTTATTTTTAAATTGCCTTTCAAATGTCTGTTCTTGGTGTTGGATTTTATAATAATAATATTAATAATAGATATTATTTGTAAAAAGCACTTTATAATGAGTAAACAATCTCAAAGTGCTACAGTGTATTAAAAAAATAAATAAAATAAAATAAAAAGATAATAAAGAAATAAATACAAATAAAAACTAGAACAGCCAAATAGCTATAACTAGTATGCATATATCAAAAAAAATATTTATTTTATTATCAAATACATTTCCCCAAAAAATGCGACTTACACTACCGTTCAAAAGTTTGGGGTCACATTGAAACGTCCTTATTTTTGAAGGAAAAGCACTGTACTTTTCAATGAAGATAACTTTAAACTAGTCTTAACTTTAAAGCAATACACTCTATACATTGCTAATGTGGTAAATGACTATTCTAGCTGCAAATGTCTGGTTTTTGGTGCAATATCTACATAGGTGTATAGAGGCCCATTTCCAGCAACTATCACTCCAGTGTTCTAATGGTACAATGTGTTTGCTCATTGGCTCAGAAGGCTAATTGATGATTAGAAAACCCTTGTGCAATCATGTTCACACATCTGAAAACAGTTTAGCTCGTTACAGAAGCTACAAAACTGACCTTCCTTTGAGCAGATTGAGTTTCTGGAGCATCACATTTGTGGGGTCAATTAAACGCTCAAAATGGCCAGAAAAAGAGAACTTTCATCTGAAACTCGACAGTCTATTCTTGTTCTTAGAAATGAAGGCTGTTCAACAAAATTGTTTGGGTGACCCCAAACTTTTGAACGGTAATGTATATATGTTTTTTTCCTTCTTTATTATGCATTTTCGGCCGGTGCGATTTATATTCCGGAGCGATTTATAATCCCAAAAATACTGTATTTTCTTACACTTTATTGAGCATTCCTTACATATTCCTTATTTTTGCACCTTTATTTTAAGATCTTATTGTTAAGTGTTTAATGTGATTTTACTATTTTGTTGACATTGTTTGTTTTCCATGCTTGTGTTGACATTTCCTTTCTACTTTGATAGCTGAGGGGATAAAAAATCAGAAGGTTACATTTCAAATAAAATATATTTTTTTCCTGCTCCTTATTTTCGGTAGGTCATAAAAAACAGCAATAATTATTGTTAGCCATAATGCCCAGCCCTAATTTAACTGTCATAAAAAGAAGAGTGTTGGAGTCTTACCACCGGCTGGGTTAGCAGACTGCGATCCTGAGCCATCAAGCCCAGTGAGAGCAGAGGCGAAGGGGGGAAGCAACAGCAGATTAAACTAGTTGAATTATGGGATGGAAGGCAGAAAAAGGGTTATGGCGGGGACTGGAAACATTGGAGCGTGATGGTGGAGGGGGGGCTGTATTGGTCCATTTATGGGTTTAACAATCACAACAATCCGGAGCAATGACACATGGAAGCCGATGTTGGGACATTGCGGCGTTACGTATGAAGCCAAGCCTGTCCACAATGAGGAAAAATAAAAGCACTCCACAGAAAAATATATCCACTCTGACATGCATGTGCCTCTGATCTCGTTTGGATTGTAAAGCTGGTGGTTTTTCCTGCAGGACATCAAGGCCACCGGCAGTAAATGTCGATTAGAAGCGCTCGTAATCATCAGCTGGGCTCATTGTGCGGCTGCCGGGAAAGTGTTCCTGATCATTTGGGGGGTACGCTAAATGCTAAACCACACCACCGCAGGTGACGTGACACAGCATGCAGAGAAAAACACAGTGGAACCTCTGAAGCCCACTGCTGCGAAGTCGGATGAGTCCGAACTGAAATGACGTTTTTCAGGGATTATAACTCGTGCGTAAGGTCTCGGTCCCGCTACCATCAAAGAATTCATTCACAACATCATTTATAGTTTTTCGCTGTAACACTTTTTCCAGAAGTACTCTCATTGAAAGCAGTGGGGGTTATTTTCAACTTTGTTTTTTTCCCAGTAGTTAACTTATTCTTACACTTGTGTGATAACTATGGTATTCCTCATTAACTACATAACATTAAGAGTGTAACGGTACACAAAAATTTCGGTTCGGTACGTACCTCGGTTTAGAGGTCAAAGTTCGGTTCATTTTCGGTACAGTAACAAAAAATATATAAATTTCCTGGTTATATATTTACCAAAATTTGTAAACAATGGCTTTATCCTTTTAACATAACAATAACATACACTACCGTTCAAAAGTTTGGGGTCACCCAAACAATTTTGTGGAATAGCCTTCATTTCTAAGAACAAGAATAGACTGTCAAGTTTCAGATGAAAGTTCTCTTTTTCTGGCCATTTTGAGCGTTTAATTAAACCCCACAAATGTGATGCTCCAGAAACTCAATCTGCTCAAAGGAAGGTCAGTTTTGTAGCTTCTGTAACGAGCTAAATTGTTTTCAGATGTGTGAACATGATTGCACAAGGGTTTTCTAATCATCAATTAGCCTTCTGAGCCAATGAGCAAACACATTGTACCATTAGAACACTGGAGTGATAGTTGCTGGAAATGGGCCTATATACACCTATGTAGATATTGCACCAAAAACCAGACATTTGCAGCTAGAATAGTCATTTACCACATTAGCAACGTATAGAGTGTATTTCTTTAAAGTTAAGACTAGTTTAAAGTTATCTTCATTGAAAAATACAGTGCTTTTCCTTCAAAAATAAGGACGTTTCAATATGACCCCAAACTTTTGAACGGTAGTGTACATATACACACAGGGTCGATTGCCAGGGTTAATGCAGTCAACATTTATAAAATAAAAACTAAATAAGATAAGGCTCAGAATTGGTTTCTTAACAAAACCTTTCGACATATAAAGTGCAACATTTCCACATATAAAGTGCAACATTAAAGGCCTACTGCACTACTACCGACCACACAGTCTGATAGTTTATATATCAATGATGAAATCTTAACATTGCAACACATGCCAATACGGCCGGGTTAACTTATAAAGTGCAATTTTTAATTTCCCGGGAAATATCCGGCTGAAAACGTCTCGGTATAATGACGTTTGCGCGTGACGTCACGGATTGAACGGAATGGTGTCCAATACAAACAGCGTCTATTTTCCACAATCCACAGTGTTCTGGACATCTGTGTTGGTGAATCTTTTGCAATTTGTTTAATGAACAATGGAGACAGCAAAGAAGAAAGCTGTAGGTGGGATCGGTGTATTAGCGGCTGGCTGCAGCAACACAACCAGGAGGACTTTGACTTGGATAGCAGACGCGCTATCCGACGCTAGCCGCCGACCGCACCGATGATCGGGTGAAGTCCTTCGTCGCGCCGTCGATCGCTGGAACGCAGGTGAAAACGGGTCGTGCTGAGCAGATGAGGGCTGGCTTAGGTGGAGAGCTAATGTTTTTAGCATAGCTCTGTCGAGGTCCCGTAGCTAAGTTAGCTTCAATGGCGTCGTTAGCAACAGCATTGCTAGGCTTCGCCAGGCTGGACAGCATTAACCGTGTGGTTACAGGTCCAGTGTTTGGTTCGGTGTCTCCTGATAGTAGAAGTAATAGTAGTATTGTTGATCTTCTGTCAATCCTTACAATCAGGGGCATGTTTCTTCTGTTTCTATCCGCAGTTAAGCACGATGCTATCACGTTAGCTCAGTAGCTAAAGAGCTTCGTCGATGTATTGTCGTGGAGATAAAAGTCACTGTGAATGTCCATTTCGCATTCTCGACTCTCATTTTCAAGAGGATATAGTATCCGAGGTGGTTTAAAATACAAATCCGTGATCCACAATAGAAAAAGGAGAAAGTGTGGAATCCAAAGAGTCCTTGTACCTAAGTTACGGTCAGAGCGAAAAAAGATAAACCCCGGCGTCCTGCACTGCACTTTAATCCTTCACTCTCACTTTCGTCATACACAAATCTTTCATCCTCGCTCAAATTAATGGGGTAATCGTCGCTTTCTCGGTCCGAATCGCTCTCGCTGCTGGTGTAAACAATGTGCAGATGTGAGGAGCTCCACAACCGGTGACGTCACGCTACTTCCGGTACAGGCAAGGCTTTTTTATCAGCGACCAAAAGTTGGGAACTTTATCGTCGATGTTCTCTACTAAATCCTTTCTGCAAAAATATGGCAATATCGCGAAATGATCAAGTATGACACATAGAATGGACCTGCTGTCCCCGTTTAAATAAGAAAATGTCATTTCAGTAGGCCTTTAAACTGCTTCAAGTTGTTGCTCAGATTAAATTAAATGACAAACTTTTCTTCTACATATAAAAAGTGCAACATTATACAGTTTCAAGTCAACTCTGCCTCTGATTAACTTTTTTTTCCCCCCTCAGCCTTTAACCATGGTGACTTTCACTCAATTTTCATGTTTTTTGCCAGAAAAATCAGTTTATCCACATTGTCTGCAGAAAGAGCAGACCTGTCTCCAGCTGTGGAAAATAGCCTTTCACTGGGCACAGAGGTAGCAGGTATGGCGAGGTAGTGCCTGGCTAACTTGGCAGTAAGAGGATATGTGGGCTCATTGTTCTTCCACCATAGAAGTGGCTCAAAATCTAGTTTTTAATACAATATGGTCTTAAATCTGCAGCTATAAAAACATTTGTTATTGCTTTAGCCCTGCCTGACTCGCCGAGGAGAGGCTGCTTGAATGCGGTGGGAGCTGTGTTTGCTCGTCTTTATCTTCGTTGAAGCGATGTTATCCATTGTTGTATCGCACCGAAAACCGAAATGTTCCCAAACGGGAGATCTTAACGAGGCAGGAGGGTCTTCCAGCTCTGGCTTTTGCATGTTGTAGTAGCCCGGTCGCTGCTAGCATGCCGTGTGTTGTGCCTCGGTGTGCATTGTTTACACAACGTGCGGTACGCTACTTAATATGTCCGTGTGGAAACTCGTTCGGTACACCTCCGAACCGAACCGAATCCCCCGTACCAAAACGGTTCAATACAAATACACGTACCGTTACACCCTTACATAACATATGTCAAAATATGGTAGACTTATTTTTACACTTGTATGGTGATGAGTTAAAAAACGCCATAGACATGTAATGAATATCCATTAAAAGAATGTATTCATTAAAATGTTCGAAATATATATATATTTTTCGTTGTTTTCAGGAAGCAGAATTTACGATAAAGGTTGGGAGTGATACGCTAACAGCCAATCAGGTAACAGTATTAGCTATCATGTTTGGTTGTCTGGCGGTAGATTATTTGCATGGTGTGAGAAGAAAAGGTCAAAATGAAGAATTGGTGGATAAAAGAGGTTAAGTTACCTCAAAAATATGGCACTTTTTGCGGGGATTTAAGACCACACCACCTTATTAACTCTCACCCAGGGCACACTGCTGAGCCGGAACTTCCTGGCACTAAACCTGCAGAAACTAGTCCTTAAGTTTTGGCAGAAAACTGTATCACAATATAAGTGTTTTAAAAAGGTCGATATCAATAGTTATTGATATTTGTTTGGGATCTACAAAAATATGTTAAATGTAAACATTTGATTTCCTCTGACTATAATCCCCTCAGCTATCAAAGCGGAAAGAAAACGTCAATATAAGCATGGAAAACAGTGTAAACAAAACTGTAAAATCACATTGAACACTTAACAATAAGTTCTTAAAATGAAGCAAAATGAGGAATATGTAATAAATGCTAAACAAAGTGTAAGAAAATAGTGCAAAGTGTGAAAATGTAAACATAGAGAAACCTGAGAAGAACTATTTTCTGCAGGTTTAGTGCCAGGAAGTTACAGCAGTGCTCTAAAGGGTGAGCGCATCTAAGGTGGTGAAGAGCACCTTGCATCATTTACAGACCACATTGGTCTGACTACAATCCCTTTGAAAAAAAATCCTAAAAAGTGCCATCCTGTCCAGGTGACTTTTAATCTTTTATTATCCCCAATTTCTTCATTTTGACTTTCTCTTCTCACTCCATGCAGAGAATCAACCGCCAGACAACCAAACTTGATAGTTGATACTGTTACCTGGTTGGCTGTTAGTGTGTCACTCCCACCGATCAGTGATCACTTCCTGCGTTGCTCGGTTACCAGAGAGCGAGTGTCTTTGTCCATGCAACCAACCTTGCTTTGGAGCTTAAGTTACCTGTGCTAATATTGGCATAAAAAAGTACGTCCTCCAAAATCTGGTTAACTCCTTTTCACACTTGAATGACGGACAAAAATGCTCCCTTGAAACCGTTATTACAACGTTTGACTCTAGAACAGGCCTGGGCAATTATTTTGACTCGGGGGCCAAATTTAGAGAAAAAAATGTGTCTGTATCTATTTTTAGGAAAACTAATATAAAACCTCACAATCATACTTGCCAACCTTGAGACCTCCGATACCGGAAGGTGGGTGGTGGGGGTGGGGGAAGCGCGGTCGGGGTGGGGCGGGGGCGTGGTTAAGGGCGTGGTTAATAGGGGAGTATATTTACAGCTAGAATTCACCAACTCAAGTATTTCATATATATATATATATATATATATATATATATATATATATATATATATATATATATATATATATATATATATATATATATATATATATATATATATATATATATATATATATATATATATATATATATATATATATATATATATAACAAGAGGTAACAGTATTAGCTATCATGTTTGGTTGTCTGGCGGTAGATTATTCGCATGGTGTGAGAAGAAAAGGTCAAAATGAAGAAAAAGTGGGGTTATATATTTATATATATATAAAATACTTGACTTTCAGTGAATTCTAGCTATATATACATATATATATATATATATATATATATATATATATATATATATATATATACATATGTATGTATATATTTTTTTTTTATTATACATATAAATAAAATAAATACTTGAATTTCAGTGTTCCGGGGGCTATCCAGTAGATGGCAGTATTGTCCTGTTTAACTTCTCCTCCGTTCATGACTCGGCCACCGTGTTCAATGGAGAAGTCTGTTCAACAAAATGTACAGGTAACATAATTACATACCCCTTCCCCTTCGAACTGTCCTGGATGAACTGAAACTCTTGTTTCCATTCGTTTTGGAACTTGCAAGCGTATTTCTTCATCTTGCTCGTCGACGGCGTCGCCATGTCTGTAACTTCCTCGTTCTTCTGCTTCGTCTCCTTGTTGTGTGCGCAGTTGTGCACTCTACTCTCTAAAAGCCGTAGATGTTATGACGTCATTGGGCAGGCAAGCTGTTTATATTGTGGGAAAGCGGACGTGAGAACAGGCTGTCCCCACTCAGGTCCGCATTGAGCTGGAGGGG
>NC_084735.1:18993590-18998590 GCF_033978785.1 Entelurus aequoreus | reverse complement strand
TCAGCAAATAGGCTGTCAGCCAATTAAAAATAAAGTTTTTGGCGCTTGCGGGTCAAAATCCTGATTAAACTTGTGACGTCTCGTGGACACCCCTGCACTAATGTATTCCCCCTCTTACCATTGTCTGTTCTGGTTCCTAAGGACAGAAAGCGGGAGCAGGATGTAAACATCAGCCTTCAATTCAGTCTCATACTTAACCACGGAACGCTACATCGGTGTGTTACATTTTAATAGGGCTTGTTAACAAAATGAGCACGGCGATGATCTTTAGATGTGTAAAACCAGTGAGCCATGGTGACATGAATGAGGATGAAGCGTGACAAGCTGACAGCAGGGGGGGGGGGGCGCTGTGGCCACACGGTGCGGCACAGCGGAAAAGAGGGAAGAAGGAGGAGGCTGGCGACGGCAGAGCAGAGTGAGATGATCTTACCATCCGTTTTATCAGAGGCATCATCTTTAGGGGCGAAGATGAAAAGGAAGTAAATGAGGAGAAACAGAAGGATCGAAAGGAGGAATGGGGACCAAGGGAAAGGGAAGAAGTGAAGGCAGGAATAATGAAAATAAAGAAAGGAGAAAGGAGAACAGTGCGTGTTAGTAACTGTTCAGCAGAGATGCTCAGTACTGACATCGACAACGAGAGGCTAACCAGGGGTGCATGATAAATATCGGACGGGTAATTATCGGGCCAATATGATCATGATAAACACGATGCCTCAATGAGGTACGGCTAGCCATACTGTGCAGTACAGTGCAGTAGGAAAGGGATTCATGTGGTCCCATTCCTGGGTGGATCTCGCGTGAGAGGAAGAGGTGTTGGTAAATCATTTTGCAATGGAGTCTGCCGAAAATGATGGAAAGCGCCTCTCTACATAGCAACTGAAACTGTGGTCGAAGTTGGAATTGCCACATAACACATTTTAAGATAATTCAACACTCTACTGCCGTCTGGTGAGCCCCCAATTTGTCACGTTTCATGTGTTAGGTCAGGGGCCACATGAATCCCCTTCCTACTGTAGGTGTGCTAGGGTGAGCAATACGGGTGCACAAAACAAACAAAAATGGATGCACGTTCTAATCGCAATTCTTATTCAAGCGGATACTAAATCCATTCATAATTTTCAAAAATATATATATATATATATATATATATATATATATATATATATATATATATATATATATATATATATATATATATATATATATATATATATATATATATATATATATATATATTAAAGTACCAATGATTGTCTCACACACACACTAGGTGTGGTGAAATGTGTCCTCTGCATTTGACCCATCGCCTTGTTCACCCCCTGGGAGGTGAGGGGAGCAGTGGGCAACAGCGGTGGCCACGCCCGGGAACATTCTTTGGTGTTTTAACCCCCAATTTCAACCCTTGATGCTGAGTGCCAAGCAAAATACGGACTATAAGTCGCAGTTTTTTTCATAGTTTGGCCGGGGGTGCGACTTATACTCAGGAGCGACTTATGTGTGAAATTATTAACACATTAGCGTAAAATATCAAATAATATTATTTAGCTCATTCACGTAAGAGACTAGACGTAGAAGATTTCATGGGATTTAGCGATTAGGAGTGACAGATTGTTTGGTAAACGTATAGCATGTTCTATATGTTATAGTTATTTGAATGACTCTTTCCATAATATGTTACGTTAACATACCAGGCATGTTCTCAGTTGGTTATTTATGCCTCATATAACGTACACTTATTCAGCCTGTTGTTCACTATTCTTTATTTATTTTAAATTGCCATTCAAATGTCTATTCTTGGTGTTGGCTTTTATCAAATACATTTCCCCAAAAAATGCGACTTATGTATATATGTTTTTTTCCTTCTTTATTATGCATTTTCGGCCGGTGCGATTTATACTCCGGAGCGACTTATACTTCAAAAAATACGAAGTATAAGTATATATATATATATATATATATATATATATATATATATATATATATATATATATATATATATATATATATATATACACTACCGTTCAAAAGTTTGGGGTCACCCAAACAATTTTGTGGAATAGCCTTCATTTCTAAGAACAAGAATAGACTGTCGAGTTTCAGATGAAAGTTCTCATTTTCTGGCCATTTTGAGTGTTTAATTGACACCACAAATGTGATGCTCCAGAAACTCAATCTGCTCAAAGGAAGGTCAGTTTTGTAGCTTCTGTAACGAGCTAAACTGTTTTCAGATGTGTGAACATGATTGCACAAGGGTTTTCTAATCATCAATTAGCCTTCTGAGCCAATGAGCAAACACATTGTACCATTAGAACACTGGAGTGCCAGTAGCTGGAAATGGGCCTCTATACACCTATGTAGATATTGCACCAAAAACCAGACATTTTCAGCTAGAATAGTCATTTACCACATTAGCAATGTATAGAGTGTATTTCTTTAAAGTTAAGACTAGTTTAAAGTTATCTTCATTGAAAAGTACAGTGCTTTTCCTTCAAAAATAAGGACATTTCAATGTGACCCCAAACTTTTGAACGGTAGTGTATATGTATATATGGGGGAAAAACTTCCAACGCTACGATGACGCCTGCCAAAAAGACAGGTGTTTATTTAAGAAATAATAGATGTATAACAAGCGGTAGACAATGAATGGATGGATAAATTAGGGCTGTAAAATATATTGAGGTAACTCATGTGATTAATCACAAAAAAACTACCTTATTAATCATATGCAGATTATTTTGACTCTACCTGACTTTACCAGAGTTATACAGTCAGTGGTCGGGTCATTGTATTATTGAAAATACATAAATAAAAATAATTACATTGCGTGGCGAAGTTGGTAGAGTGGCCGTGCCAGCAATCGGAGGGTTGCTGGTTACTGGGGTTCAATCCCCACCTTCTACCATCCTAGTCACGTCCGTTGTGTCCTTGGGCAAGACACTTCACCCTTGCTCCTGATGGCTGCTGGTTAGCGCCTTGCATGGCAGCTCCCGCCATCAGTGTGTGAATGTGTGTGTGAATGGGTAAATGTGGAAATACTGTCAAAGCGCTTTGAGTACCTTGAAGGTAGAAAAGCGCTATACAAGTATAACCCATTTATCATTTATTTATTTATTACTAATAATTAATTAGTTTCATGCATACGTCAGTGCAAAGATGAGTGCAGTGATTGCGCTGGCAAATTTCACTCCAAAATACACCCATTTTAGATAAAAGTTGAAAACGAAGAGCAATCAAATAAAATATGTAAAAGATGTTCCTGTATGACAATAAAATTGCATTTGTGTCCAAATAGTGGGGTCTTTTTAAAGTTAATTTAAATTATGCAAGCAGGTAATAACCTGTACTTAATTCTGATTCATCTGATGTAAAAAATTCATCATTTGACAGCACTAGTATAAGGTTGTCAGTACCCGGCTTAAGGCCCAAGCTGTTTGTTTACATGCTTTTTTTATTTCTCTTTGCTATTTGGGCTTATTGGACCCTAATTAGAATACAAACTAGGAATCATCTTTTTATATGATGCATTTAGTCCATAAGTACACAAATGTGTACTTCATGTTTAGTGACATGCTAATTCTTATTTTTCCACTTCTTTTTTTCAAATTCCATTGTATGTTATACTCTTCTGACACCACCAGATGGCAGTATAAGTGTCCACATAAGCGGCCATAAGACTCCAATTCAGTAGTGTACACAATTTTGGAAATAAGAGCTAAAAGGTGCTGTCCACGCATGTGGCCAACTAAGCCTTTAAAAGGAAGTTAAAAAATAAAAAATAAAAAATGGCGCATTTCCTAAGGCAGACACATTGTTACCAGTGAACATGCACCAGAAGCACATTGACCACTGACAAGCCAAGCACAGCACTGGGAAGAAGGAAATAATGAAGTGTGTCTGTGTTATGCTTTTCCTGCCTACAAGATCTAAAACTGGTGTTGTCTGACGCCGCTGCGTGATTGGCCGACGGCCGCGTGACTGTCAGGGCCCTTACCCAGTGAGGAGTAGGAGCCAGGGCACATGCGGGCTGCTCCCTTGGCCTGCCCGACGTGCCGCTGCTTAGCGACCGTGGCGGCGTTTACGTCCACGTCGCTACGGGACCGCTGCAGGGAGGCTGATGGCACCCCGCCCTTTGACCCCGTGGGGACTGATGGGATAGGAGTGTGTTGGAGACAGGGAGGTGATGAAGGGATATATACACATGACAAAACACATGCAGGCAAACACTACACAGTTGGATCCATGTCTGCAACGTAAAATCAAAATATGCTGTATGGACACGGGCAAATGTAGACAAGCATGACAGGAGAGGATCGATGTGTTTCATGGCCTAGTTGGTGTATGCGTGTGCCCCACTCACCTCGGCCCGGGGCTGCGGACCACTTTGAAGTCAGAGGCCGACTGGCGAGAAAGACAAGGTCATTTTCTCCCCCACGCGAGGGACGTGCACGGCGTGGGCGGCTTACTTGAGGCTCTCCTGGGAGGACGACGACGAGCGGTCGCTCTGAGGAAGCGACGCCACGCTGCCGGAGCTTTTCAGGCAGGACTGGAGGGTCTTCTGGTAAGATGGCTCCAGGGAGTTGTACAGGGCGTCCGTCTCGGCGGGAAAGTGGTTCCTCAGGCCCCAGTAAGCCCTGGAGGAAGAAAATAAGAACGTCAGGAGGAGAAGATGGGAATGAGATTTTGTTAAAGATTGTTTTGCACGAGGCTTACTTGCGGGCTTCTACTCTTGCCTCGGAGTCTGCATCTCGAATCCCCTTCTTGATGCTCTCCACTAAAACTGCTGTGTGCCTGTGAGGGAGGGATGGTTCATTGGCACACTTAGCAACATTTAAAGCAGGGGCGTCCTCAATTCGGCACAAGTTCAATAAACAATTTGGCCGAGAGTGGTGCACCCATATCACATACAAACCCCGTTTCCATATGAGTTGGGAAATTGTGTTAGATGTAAATATAAACGGAATACAATGATTTGCAAATCCTTTTCAACCCATATTCAATTG
>NC_084735.1:18756090-18988590 GCF_033978785.1 Entelurus aequoreus | reverse complement strand
CCCGGGCTGATGTAACAGTTGGTTGGGGGGCGCATAATAAATGAAAATAACATAACATAATTAGACAATATTTAAGTTAACAAAATGTGTGATTACATGCAGTACATGTATTTATTTCTGCCAAAATAGAAAGAAAGAATACATTAAGTGAGACAAGTTACAGTACTTTATTGATACATATTATTTCCAAGACTTCCGAGGGCCAAATAAAATGAAGTGGTGGGCCTTGAGTTTGACACCTTATGTGCTACACAAACATGTTCTCGTTAGGGATGGCGACCGTTCACATTTGAACCAATACGGCACCAATTCCCGGTACCCAGGAATCTTTAACGGTACTCAACTCATACCGGTATATTTCAGAAAGAGGTTTGTATTTGGGACCATACAATACTGATGTCAGCGCTATGCACTTATTTTTTTCACTTGTAGCACCGATGCTACTATTTGGAAAAAAAAAATAATAGCGCATTAAAAATATTTGTAGCACGGAAACAATTTTGGAACAATATGAAATGTCTTAAATATCAGTGGTACCCATTGACAACAGAAGCTAGCATGACCACCACGCATAATTTAAGGAGCCGGACATGGTGTCATGTAAATTTGTGCAATATTGACATCAAGATGGCGCATTTGTAGAAAAGTGCAACCTTGCTTCAAATTTACACTAGGGTGTTTTTTGAATCAATTCCTTTGCAACATTACAGAAAGGTAGTTTGGCCATGTCCACTCTCAGTGCTGCTGGAGTGATCGCCAAGTGCCAAAGTGCAAAGGCGTGATGTCACACACTACCTAGGTACCGAAACATGGCACCGTGGGATTTTACGTGAATTGGTATGACAGGATTTGTTTAGTGCCAAAAAAGTACCGGATTCAGCACCCATCCCTAGTTCGAGCTCAGTGTTTCTTAAGCACAGGGGCCGGGGCCCATTGTTAAGCCGCAAGTGGCCCTCTAGCCGTAGTCAGTTGTCATACACTGTTCCACCACTAGTGGCAGTAGTGACAATATAAAACAAACAGAAGAAGTCTGGAGCTAAAGTCATAGAAAAGTTTTTTAAGCGCAAAAATTATGACTTAAGTTGTAAAGCTGTATTTTCATTTGCACTTAAATTTTATTGACAGTTTAGTTAAAGGGGAACAGCACTTTTTTTTAAAACTTTGCCTATTCACAATCTTGAGACAAAAAAACGCGTCTTTTTTTTTTTTGACGACTATTTTTGGAAAAAATTAGGTTTCACAACAATATATTTTTGAAGCTGAATATACTGAGGATGATCTATTGCTTCTAGAAGCCAGCACGAAGGAAGAGTGAGACGTTGGAGCAGACGGACGCCAAGAGAACCAAACGGTCGCCATCCCTAACGAGAACACATAGAGAACATGTTTGTGTAGACCACAGGTGTCAAACTCAAGGCCCGGGGGCCAGATGTGGCCCTCCACTTCATTTTATTTGTCCCTCGAAATCCTGGAAATAATATGTATCAATAAAGTACTGTAACTTGTCTTACTAAATGTATTCTTTCTTTCTATTTTGGCAGAAAAAAAATGCATATACTTTATGTAATCGCAAATTTTGTTTACTTAAATACTGTCTAATTATGCAAAACTATATCATCAAACATTCAAACCATATTTTAAATAGAAATAAATACTAATAATAATGATTTCAAAGCATGTTTACCGTCAAATTGTGCAATGTAAAAGTAGCAAGAGATTCAATGGTAAAATTGTGAAATTTACTGTGGTTTTTACCGCATGTTGCTCTAAATCAGGCCTGGGCAATTATTTTGACTCGGGGGCCACATTTAGAGAAAAAAATGTGTCTGGGGGCCGGTATATCTATTTTTAGGAACACTAATACAAAACCTCACAATAATGTCTGATTGAATGCTAAAAACGTTATGACAGACCGTCTTAAAAAACAATGGAATTTTAAATTTTTCTATGAACGATAAAACACTGAATATTGACAAAATATGAACGTCCCACCCCCTTTCGATCGACATATTTTACAATCAAGTGAAACGCAACAAAAATGCACAGTGAAATATGAACGTGAAGGGTACAAAATAAACCCACCTACAATCTGATATATCTGATATTTGCTGAATTTCCCACAGGGATCGATAAAGTACTTTCTATTCTATACTATTCTATATATCACTAAGCTTTAGAAAATCTCCTTCCGCGTCTGTGGAAACGCTTCCCGCCCACACTGCTTGGTGCCTCGTCTGAGCTGCTGTGACGTACATTACCATAATAACTAATTAAATGACCGTAGTAACTAATTAGATTACCATAGTAACTAATTAGATGACCATAGTAACTAGTATATGATGCAGATTCCAAGCATTGAAAGACTTAGTATAGTTGAAGACTTACAGTCATTAGAAAACATGAGTGCACATCATAATGGCAGCTCAGTTTCCATCTTAAAGATAAAAAAAAAATATTTGGGAATGTCCGGCGGGCCAGATTGAAAAGCTCAATGGGCCGCATGTGGCCCCCGGGCCTTAATTTGCCAAGGTCTGCTCTAAATGGAAAAAACAGTACTTTTTTTACTGTAATAAACAGAGGTGCCGTTTTGGCATTTACAGTAACACACCGAAAAATCTAGTTGTTAAATTTGCGGCAAAAAAAAAAAAAAAACGACAAACTGGCAGCTCAGGTGACAAAATGTTACTGTAAAAATGCAGTTGTTTTTTTACAGTAAAATTCTGGCCACTGAGCTGTTTTTTTTGTACCATAAAAACAGCAGTACTGTTTTTCCATGATTGACACATCATTAGATAAGCCTGTAAACTGTAAGTAGGTGAGATATAATTATTGAGAACGATTGGATTAAGATGACTAATTCAGTGTAAATATTTCAGTGGCCCAATGGGCCCTCTCTCGTGGAAAAAGTTGGGTCCCGATATAAAAAAGGTTAATAAACCATGTTCTAGCTGACATAGAATACTAGTGTAATAACGAACAACACATGTTACAGAGGAGCCTACTCATATCCACATAATTAAACATTTTAGCAACTACTATCATGGTCACATGTCGCAATACTTTAGGCACGCTTGGAGCCGAGTGCTGCTCACCTCTCAAGAGAATGGGTCTGCCACTCCTGTAGCAGCAGGTCCAAGAAGTCAAAGCAGCGCCTGGAGAAGAAACATGTTTTTTTTTATTCTGCCGATGTCAGCACTTCAATCCCTGGCAGCTTCATTGCTGCTCTTCTCACCTGCGTACAGACACGGACTTGGTGGTGCAGTTACTGGTTATCAAGGGGATGAGGCGCGGGACGTGCGTGTGCTAAAAAATGAGGACGACACTGATAAGCCTGAAGTGTATGGTCACAGACGACCCCAATGTATCCCACAAGACATCGTATGGATTTTATTGTATATGTAGAACAGGGGTGTCCAAACTTTTTGACTTGGGGGCCGCATTGGGTTAAAACATTTCCAGGTTTCCTTATGTGTATATACAGTCGTGGTCAAAAGTTTACATACACTTGTAAAGAACATCATGTCATGGCTGTCTTTAGTTTCCAATAATTTCTACAACTCTTATTTTTTTGTGATAGAGTGATTGGAGCACATACTTGTTGGTCACAAAAAACATTCATGAAGTTTGCTTCTTTTATGAATTTATTATGGGTCTACTGAAAATGTGAGCACATCTGCTGGGTCAAAAGTATACATACAGCAATGTTAATATTTGCTTACATGTCCCTTGGCAAGTTTCACTGCAATAAGGTGCTTTTGGTAGCCATCCACAAGCTTCTGGTTACATTTTTGACCACTCCTCTTGACAAAATTGGTACAGTTCAGCTAAATGTGTTGGTTTTCTGACATGGACTTGTTTCTTCAGCATTGTCCACACGTTTAAGTCAGGACTTTGGGAAGGCCATTCTAAAACCTTAATTCTAGCCTGATTTAGCCATTGACTCCTACCTTGTTTACTTCTGTGACAACCTTCTTAAAGTTTTGTAATCAATGAGAAATATCAAGCAGCTAAAATGCGCCAAACATGTATAAGTGTGGAGGGAGTGTTTTAGATTTTTCCCATCATGCACTCTAATGGATTTAAAGGCCTACTGAAAGCCACTACTACTGACCACGCAGTCTGATAGTTTATATATCAATGATGAAATCTTAACATTGCAACGCATGCCAATACGGCCGGGTTAACTTATAAAGTGCAATTTTAAATTTCCCGCTAAACTTCCGGTTGAAAACGTCTATGTATGATGACGTTTGCGCGTGACGTCGATGGTTGAAGCGGAAGTATTCGGACACATTGTATCACAATACAAAAAGCTCTGTTTTCATCGCAAAATTCCACAGTATTCTGGAGATCTGTGTTGGTGAGTCTTTTGAAATTTGTTTAATGAACAATGGAGACTGCAAAGAAGAAAGCTGTAGGTGGGATCGGTGTATTAGCAGCTGGCTGCAGCAACACAACCAGGAGAACTTTGAGTTGGATAGCAGACGCGCTATCCGACGCTAGCCGCCGACCACATCGATGATCGGGTGAAGTCCTTCGTCGCGCCATCGATCGCTGGAACGCAGGTGAGCACGGGTGTTGATGAGCAGATGAGGGCTGGCTGGCGTAGGTGGAGCGCTAATGTTTTTATCATAGCTCTGATGAGGTCCCATAGCTAAGTTAGCTTCAATGGCGTCGTTAGCAACAGCATTGCTAGGCTTCGACAGGCGGCACAGCATTAACCGTGTGGTTACAGGTGCAGTGTTTGGTTCGGTGTCTCCTGATAGTAGTATTGTTGATCTTCTGTCTATTCTTCCAGTCAGGGGCTTATTTCTTTTGTTTCTATCTGCATTTAAGCACGATACTATCACGTTAGCTCCGTAGCTAAAGTGCTTCACCAATTATTGTCGTGGAGATAAAAGTCACTGTGAATGTCCATTTCGCGTTCTCGACTCATTTTCAAGAGGATATAGTATCCAAGGTGGTTTAAAATACAAATCCGTGGTCCACAATAGAAAAAGGAGAAAGTGTGAAATCCAATGAGCCCTTTTACCTAAGTTAAGGTCAGAGCGAAAAAAGATACGTCCTGCACTGCACTCTAGTCCTTCACTCTCACGTTCCTCATCCACAAATCTTTCATCCTCGCTCAAATTAATGGGGTAATCGTCGCTTTCTCGGTCCGAATCGCTCTCGCTGCTGGTGTAAACAATGGGGAAATGTGAGGAGCCCTTCAACCTGTGACGTCACGCTACTTCCGGTACAGGCAAGGCTTTTATTATCAGCGACCAAAAGTTGCGAACTTTATCGTCGATGTTCTCTACTAAATCTTTTCCGCTGATGTGTTGGATCCACTGTGGACTGGACTTTCACAATGTTATGTCAGACCCACTCGACATCCGTTGCTTTCGGTCTCCCCTAGAGGGGGGGGGTTACCCACATATGCGGTCCTCTCCAAGGTTTCTCATAGTCATTCACCGACGTCCCACTGGGGTGAGTTTTTCCTTGCCCGTATGTGGGCTCTGTACCGAGGATGTCGTTGTGGCTTGTACAGCCCTTTGAGACACTTGTGATTTAGGGCTATATAAATAAACATTGATTGATTGATTGATTGATTCAGCAAAAATATGGCAACATCGCGAAATGATCAAGTATGACACATAGAATGGATCTGCTATCCCCGTTTGAACAAAAAAATTTCATTTCAGTAGGCCTCTAAATGGGTGTAATTTTGAAAATGTTTATGGTGTTTGGATGTTTTTCATGTTCAGTGAGCAGGTTGTGTTATGTGTGACCATTTGTGTTGACCTTTATTAGCTTTTTTTTTGTACCATGACTAGGGAAGGTTGTTTAGACTGTGCCATATAAGTAATTTGCTGTGGTATTATTTCAAAGTACTTTCAAGGGTCATTGTTCCGATTTACTCACATTGTCCACAAGATAGCAGCAAACATGTATCATTCAGAGACTGCCTGGTATTTAAGATTAATTTGAAAGCAATGCTTTGTTGAACACGTGACGTCTCACGGGTCAAACTGAAGAGGCTGGCGGGCTGCACTTGGCCCGCCGGCCGTAGTTTGGACACCCCTGAAGTAAATTATAAATCCAAGAAGAAGAATTTATATTGAAACCTTACCCGAATGATTATGCGGATAGCGGACACACCAGAAGTGGACATGACTTTGGCACAGTTGGGGATGAGGTTGAAGAGGACCGGTACGATGGCCTCGGCCCCGTGGTCAAACTTGTTCCCCAACACGGAAGAAAGATGTCTACTCAGAAGGATGCAAAGAAATACAAATAAGAATACAACAACTGGAGAGGTCCCACTTGTCCGTCAGCGCCACTCACGCCACTGTGATGCAGGCCTCTCGGACCACCTGGGACCGCAGGTCTTTCGCCGACAGCTTGAAGGCTCCATCTAGAAGGCGGAGGTGCTGGTAGAAGCAGTCGTAGGTGGTGGCGCCGGCCACCAACAGGGAGCGGATTTTCTTCAGCTGTAAAAAGAGGCGGGACATTCACCGACGACGCTCAAAACCAAGTCAGGAGACGGTTGAGGGTGAGCGCACTGACAGCGATGGCGCGCTGGTCCCAGTCGTGCTTGTCATCAGAGCAGATCTCCCGGATCTTGTTCAGGTTGTCCTCAAGATCCCTGGACGAATAGATCTGCAGGAGAGAAGAGGAGAGGCAGTGGAAAAAAGCAAAAAATAGCCCGGACAGCTGCTATTATAAGAAGTCTACCTGCACAACAGGGACATCTGTGAAGGCTTTGATGAAGTCGTATTCATCGACTCCCCCTGCGCTTTCTTTGGACCCTGGAACGTCACAGCAGATTGTGTCTTAATACTAGTGTGTGTGTGTGTGTGTGTGTGTGTGTGTGTGTGTGTGTGTGTGTGTGTGTGTGTGTGTGTGCATGAAAACATGAAAAGGTGTAGGACTGGGTACCTTTCACATTTGAACTGATATGGCACCAATTACCGGTAACTGCAAATCATTTCCAGTTTTCAATTTTACTTACCGTAAATTTCGGACAAAAAGCCGTGACATTTTTCCTATGCTTTGCACCCTGCGGCTTATAAAACGGCGCAGCTAATTTATGGATTTTCCTTCGGTGACGGCCATAGTGCAAATAGTTTTCATTAAGCACATGCAAAGACACTTAAATGGAGTGCTATTGTTTGTCCTATGACGTCATCTTTTGACGAGTTTGCTCACCGCAGGTGCTGCTGGGTGAATGTGAATTCCTGCTGTTTAAAGCTTTGAACTGGAAGTAGAAGTGCCGTTCCGTCTTCTAATCGTCCGTAACGTTTCTACTCGTATGGATTCTTCATTCACTCCAAGCAACGTTTGTAACTTTTACAATATAACTACCGTAATTTCCGGACTATAAGCCGCACCTGACTATAAGCCGCACCAGCTAAATTTAGGGGAAAATACAGATTGCTCCATATATAAGCAGCACCCGACTATAAGCCGCAGGCGTTTTGATGTGTAATTACCGTAGTATATAGGGGTTCCTGCTACCACGGAGGGGATTGTCGGGACAGAGATGACTGTTTGGGAACGCAAAGCGTCCCATTTATTAACAATAAATCTTTCAATCATTCAATCAAACTTTCACATCTTTGACATGGCAAACAGCATTCATCTATCTTTCTTTGTGTGAATTCGCGGAAGTTTGTTATTTTCTCCTTGTGGTCGGGAGGGAGTTGCTGACTCAGAGTCGTCCGTGCCCTAATGGACAGTCCTTTTCGTCTCATAAATTTGAGACACCATGATGGTCCACCTCTAAAATCTTCAATATTAATTTCTTTGGCGGTTGTTTGGGCTTTCAGTCGGATCTGCACGGTGGAAACACCCCGGCCGTCTGCTCTCTGTGGGTTCACCCAGTCCTCAAGAAAGTTTTCAAGTTCCGGCCATCTGCTTTTATTACCTCTGAAGGATTTTTTTGTCTTTTTGCATTGAATCAGTTCTTCATGCTGCCGTCTCTAACGTCTCACCATTGATTCATTGATGTCAAGGGTACGTGCAGCAACTCTATTTCCTTCTTTGACAGCCAGATCGATTGCCTTTAACTTAAAAGCAGCATCATATAAATAAATGATAAATGGGTTATACTTGTATAGCGCTTTTCTACCTTCAAGGTACTCAAAGCGCTTTGACAGTATTTCCACATTCACCCATTCACACACACATTCACACACTGATGGCGGGAGCTGCCATGCAAGGCGCTAACCAGCAGCCATCAGGAGCAAGGGTGAAGTGTCTTGCCCAAGGACACAACGGACGTGACTAGGATGGTAGAAGGTGGGTTCAGCAACCCTCCGATTGCTGGCCCGGCCACTCTACCATATGCACTTCTCCGTTGGTTTTCCATATTGAGGGTGTTTGCATGAACACTTCCTTCGCGCAAACTGTCGCTGACGCTCTCCTACTCTTTGTTTTGCTTTCGTTACCTGGCGCCAGATGTCTGCCTCGGTCTCACGCATCCTCTGTAATGCGCGCCCCTGGTTACAGTAAGCCGTAGAAAAGCTGCACCGTTGTATAAGCCGAAGGGACCAGAACGAGGGGAAAAAGTAGCGGCTTATAGTCCGGAAATTACGGTAAAACAATTCTTACTTACTAGACCGCCCCCCGTGTGATGACTGTAGGAGTGTTTTCATGCCTATTTGTACGTGCTATCGTAATGTCGTCAGCATCAGCTAATATGCTAACACGTTCACCAAAACGTGACCGTGGAGTTATTGAGTATGTTTAGCGGATTGGAGAGCGAGCTTCCGCAGCTAGTGGATCCATGACGATGACTTCTGTTTTGTTTGATCAGCCGTTTTACTGACGTGTTACAGATACATACTTCTTGTGTGAATAATTAAATGTGTGCAAATTCACAAGTTTTGTTGTGGATGATGCTCCATATGTACAGAACAAACCAGATATTAGTACATCAGTTGACGAAAATGAGTAAATTACATTAATAACATCATGTAATGTGATTTTTTAAATATTATTCTTTTCATAATTTGATCGATTAAAAATCAACACCTATTTGACTGAACATTATCACAGTATAAGTATGGACAAATTAAGAAAGAATACTATTAACTGCAACAAGTAAAAATAAATAAAATAAAGATTTTTACATTTTCAGAATGTGCTTGGTCTATTTTTAAACAACAACAAAAAACAATCTGAAGTGGTCTTTATTTGTAAGTTACCATGGCATGATTTTACCAGTCCGGCCCACTTTGACACAAACGGTTTAGACGCAGTACTCTGCGTGTACGCCTGTTTGCCCACCAAGTGCTTGAGCCGGTGCCGAGTCTGCAACAGGACGTGATGGCACGTGCATCAAAAAGTATGGAAATACGGTACTGTTTGATTTTACGTTAATTGGTACCTGGTATGGGAATTTGGCTATTACCTACAAAAGTAGCAAATTCAACACCGATCTCTACCAGAGAGAGTAGTTTGTGTTAGTCATGGACTTCCATCTTCTTCCCCCACCATACACTGTGCTGCCATGATGGCAGATTATTCATATAGCTATCGCCATCCTCCAAGTTCCTAAGGTGAACTGAACTGGTGGAAAGCAGTGCTCATGGTAATACATTAGAAACTGAGAACAAATTTTGAATCGATACATTCGGAAGAGAAGCTGAATAGGAAGGCTGATGATCTGTTTCCAAGGCTTCGAAGGCAGCAATGTGGTGGATAACATTTCTAAAGAAGCAGCGTGTAAGTAGGTTAATTTGTGTCTTTATTACCAAAGTTATTATTTATTTTTTTACATTGAATTTATGTAACTACATTTTTTGCATCAAATTTATTTTTAAAAAATTGTTACAAAAATTAGTGTGTTTAAAAAATCTGGGTTTTAAAATTCAGTGAAAAAGGAAAGATCCACTTACTGTAAATTAAGACTGAAACAATCGATCATGTGACAAAAGCAACCAATGAGGTGTCAAGTTTGAAGTCGCATAAAACAGGTCTTACAAAGAGGAAGGGAACGCAGCACTACACGTAATCTGCTGTTTGTGCTCGGATCCCTTTTTATAAACACTGGAGGTTGCTGTCCATTAGTGAAAAAATCCAAAGATTCCGCACAAAAGGATGAAAGCTAAATAAAAGTACAATAATGACTGATCGCAAAAGCGTTACAATAGATAGAACATCTCAAAAACTGTTTTTTTTACTGAATAAAACACTCAGAATTGACATAAAATAGAGAATGTGGGATTTACAATATCAACAATGAACAATAAAACACTGAATATTGAGAATATATGAACGTTGCTCCTCTACTTCACGTGTTTTATAATCGAACAAGAGCAACAAAGATGCAACAAAGACAACAAAACAAACTCAAAGAGTAAAAAACATCCACATATTCGATGTAACATCACTTTGTTGTAGAAAACTGCCTCCGTCTGACACACTCGTGTCTCAGGCTTGTTGCTGTGTAAACAAGCCCTGCCCACTCTGCTTCATGCCTCCTCTACATAGAGCTGTTGCGACATAGTTTCTATGGTTACTGTAGTAACCCGTATATCACTGATAAGTGCAGATCCTAACCACTGGAATCATTTTTATAGTTTGGAAACATCAACATTGAAATCTTTATTATGTTGCATTATGCCCAGGTAACTTCCTATTTTGCTGTTTTGCAAGACCTGTGCCGCGTGACTTCATGGTTCTGAGACAAAATCGATTGATTCTTGGTTTACCGGAAGTGAGTCTTGCTTTTTTGAAGCAGTGGATTTTTCCGCACTGAATTATTTTAGACGGAATTTTTAAACGCACGCATTTTTTTTTTTCCAATGAAATTGTCAGCATAATTAAGATTTTTTTTTAATTCAGTTCACAAATTTCAAACACAAAAAATTCAGTGTCAAAAAAAAGCTTTCGTGATAAAGACACAAAGTAACTTCCATGGCATGGGTGTCAAACTCTGGCCCGCGGGCCAAATTTGGCCCGCCGTGTAATTTCACTTGGCCCTTGAGGCGATATCAAATCAACACTAGAGCAAGCCCGCCGATTATATACAGCAACGGTGCCGCGGTTACACCGCATTCAACGTTAATTCTCATACTTGCCAACCCTCCCGGGAGACACCCAAATTTCAGTGCCCCTCCCGAAAATCGTCACGTCTGCTTTTCATCCAATCCAACAGCCGCACAACATAAACACAACAGAACAAATACCCAGGATCCTTTGCAGCACTAACTCTTCCGGGACGCTACAAGGTGTGTGTGTGTGTGGAGTGGAGGGGGGGATTTGGTGGTAGCGGGGGTGTATTTTGTAGCGTCCCGGAAGAGTTAGTACTGCAAAGGGTTCTGGGTATTTGTTCTGTTGTGTTTATGTTGTGTTACGGTGCGGATGTTCTCCTGAAATGTGTTTGTCATTCTTGTTTGGTGTGGATTCACAGTGTGGCGTATATTTCTAACAGTGTTAAAGTTGTTTATACGGCCACCCTCAGTGTAACCTGTATCGCTGTTGATCAAGTATGCGTTGCATTCACATGTGTGTGCGTACAGAAGCCCCACATTACTTGTGACTGGGCCGGCCCGTTGTTAAAATGGATGAAAAGCGGACGTGACGACAGCTCGTAGAGGACGTTAAAGGCAGTGCCTTTAAAGCACGCCCCCAAGACTGTGGTCCGGATGGACTACGAGATATAATGACTGATGAACACCTTCGTTCGATAATGAAGGTTGCCTCAGCTCAAAGCCTGAGCCCCGACATTAATGAACTAGCATCCAAGAAAAGAAGGCAGGTATCTGGCTTGGGCACATCAGATTAGATCAGTGTGTTGCAAACTGAGCAGTTTAAAGTCCTGAATGGTTGGTTTATTCATTGTTATTTTATTTTCAAATGTATTAGCCTGTGGAAAAAGTTAATGTTGATATTCACCTCAGAAGGTTGCAAATAAAAAAGAGACATTCAATTTTTATTTAAACTGTATTTGATATGCCATTGATATTTTTTAATTATTATTATTATTATTATTTGAAACTCGATTTTGCATGTCACTATAAAGTTATATAAGCCTTGCTTGTTCAATATTCAACGCAAAACTTGTTTGGGTCCCTATTAAAAGGTTAATTTGTTCAACCTTGGCCCGCGGCTTTGTTCAGTTTTAAATTTTGGCCCACTCTATATTTGAGTTTGACACCCCTGTTCTATGGCAGGTTTATAAAGTCTGCTGCCTTTAACCATGTCTCCATGATCAAAATAAGAGTGGATATATGTTCCAAATACCGATACAGATCCTGAGCCCGTGGGTCTGTAACTTTACCTTGCTTATCGCCGGTGGCGCTGGGCCTGCGCGCGGACGACGACTCGACGGGCTTCTTGGGAACTTTGGGGACCTTGAAGGCCGAGGAGCGGATGCCATCCACGCTGTCGTCATCATCGAAACTACGATCTGTGAAAAGATGAGAAGAGAGGGTGGATCATTCTTTGAAAGGAACAATGCTAATATTTGTTAGCTCAAAGTAGCAGTAGAGTGGAAAAACAAGTTGACTTTATATGCTTGAGTTTCACTGTATCCATTAAACCATATCCAATAGTATTTACAATCTGCAAAGTATGCGAAAACACCGTCTAAACATCACAAAACGCCACAAAATCAGTCAACCATTTTGAGTAGTACGCCCCGAATACTTCCGGCTATTTCCGGATATTGATGTCACAGTAGTAACACTTCTGTACTCTGACCATATCGTCAGATCAGTCATATCGGAAATATGTAAACATTTGAGAAAGAAGTTCTGTCTATCATTCACAATCCCTATATAAGACATGAACACATGTTTTCCTTTTTTTAATGCATTCTAAATAAATACATACATAAAAAGTCTGCTAACAATGTATGGGCTCTCTAATTCGCGCACAAAACCCTCTAAAAAAACATCCCAAAACCCGCCAACAATACTCTATACCAGGGGTGGGCAATTAATTTTTACCGGGGGCCGCATGAGCAACCCGAGCACTGCTGGAGGGCCACATCGACAATATTTCAATTAAATTTTGCTCAATATTATTTTTGATATATACCGTAAGATAAATAATAATAATAATAATAATACTTTCATTTAACCTAACTTAACTGTATACCAAAAGCACTGCTTTGGAAATCATTTGTACCCCTTTCAGAGATCACATTTAGTTCCCCTTAAACATCCTCATGTTGCACAATGAAATGTAAGCATAGGATGAAGTGTGCATTCCTGTAACTTTCTCTAGTAACAGCATTCCATGATTAATATAAATACATTAACATTAATAATAAATGACAGTAAAATAAGCACACGTATGACTGAGGAGTCATAGTGTAACTTTGTGTGGTGTTTGAGTTGTCCGAGTTTTTGTGTGGCCATAAACGCACCAGTGGTTTAGTGGTATGCGTGTTGGTGACAGATGACAAGTTGGTTTTGGCCTGGTTTGTACGGCAGAAAATGACTAGTTTTTCGGGATAGAAGTGTTTTACTCATGTTTTTGGTGTGGTTATGTCCGAATATAAACAGTTTTGCTCAATAAAGTGATCAATATAATTCCTGTCCTCGAAGCATCTCGATAGACGTTACACTAATTGAACGGTGTTGACGAACACCGTTAGGGCCGCTTGTTGTCACTGTCACTCAAAGTTGCATTGCAAAATTACACAGAATAAATGTGTTTATTTTGTTTAGAATTCAGATTGGATTTGATTTGGTGCGCGGCATATATTTGCTGTGCGCAGAGGATGCTTGAGCAGTGCGCAATTGCGCAGGCGCGCACCTTAGAGGGAACGTTGCTTGGCAGTCCATGTCTTGTTGAAAACACGCCATTCGTCAACAACTGTTCTCTTTTTAGCGTCTCGGGTGTAAACCGCGCATCACTTGTCGCTGTGCACCTTCACTCACAGGTTACACACGGACATACGCACATTAATAACTCTTTTCAAAATAAAAGCAGCACAGTTGTATTGCGCGCACGACATAGATGTTTTTTCAACTTTATTTTGTAATTTGTGATTGTAGCTGTTCACATTCACTCACAATCACACACGCGCATACGTCCACACGGAAGTAATACAAATAACGCTTTTCAAAACAAAAGCAGCACCGTTGTATTGCACACTCGACATAGATACTTTTTAAAATTTATTTTGTAATTTATGATTGGCCTCACACGGGCCGGACAGGGACGTACAAAGGGCCGGATGTGGCCCGCGGGCCGCAGAATGCCCAGGTCTGCTCTATACACATATCGTGACCTGAATATTAACCAAATATTAGTAATGTTGTTGTTATAAGCGCTAACGCAGAAAAACTATTTTTTAGCAGCAGATTCATATCTGTGTTGGCCCTGCGATGAGGTGGCGACTTGTCTAGGGTGTACCCCGCCTACCGCCCGAATGCGGCTGAGATAGGCTCCAGCACCCTCCGCGACCCTGAAAGGGACATGCAGTAGGAAAATGGATGGAGCACTATGCTGCTTTACTGTGAGACGGCAGCGATGTCCTGCTGCTCTTGCATCATCGCGTCTCAGATGGTCAAAGTTATTCTAGTTTATAAATCCAGCCTCTCATCTGGATATGAGGAGGATTTAGCCATGAATCTGGAAGTTGTTCATCTGTGACATTCAATGTATACCCGGAGATGGAGACAAACACACAGAACCGAAGACAGTGTCTGCAGGGAGACTTCCTTGTTAAGATTAAATCTTTACCTAAACGGGAAGATATGGACATCCTATCGATCGCAGTGAGAGCAGACATCGTACAGTAAGTGATTTATTTTATTATACTTGTAGTTTGTATTTATTTCTAAACGAGCCATTGCAAGGAATTTAAGGATTTCACCATCTACGGTCCGTAATATCATCAAAAGGTTTAGAGAATCTGGAGAAATCACTGCACGTAAGCGATGATATTACGGACCTTCCATCCCTCAGGCGGTATTGCATCAAAAAGCGACATCACTGTGTAAAGGATATCACCACATGGGCTCAGGAACACTTCAGAAAACCACTGTCAGTAAATACACTTTGTCGCTACATTTGTAAGTGCAAGTTAAAACTCTACTATACAAAGCCAAAGTAATTTATCAACAACACCCAGAAACACCGCCGGCTTTGTTGGGCCCGAGCTCATCTAAGACGGACTGATGCAAAGTGGAAAAGTGTTCTGTGGTCTGATGAGTCCACATTACAAATTGATTTTGGAAACTGTGGACGTTGTTATAGGCGCAAAGTGTAAAAGCCAGCATGTGTGATGGTATGGGGGTGTATTAGTGCCCAAGGCATGGGTAACTCACACATCTGTGAAGGCACCATTAATGCTGAAAGGTACATACAGGTTTTGGAGCAAAATATGTTGCCATCCAAGCAACGTTATCATGGACGCCCCTGCTTATTTCAGCAAGACAATGCCAAGCCACGTGTTACAACAATAAAAGAGTCTGGGTACTAGACTGGCCTGCCTGTAGTCCAGACCTGTCTCCCATTGAAAATGTGTGGCGCATTATGAAGCCTAAAATACCACAACGGAGACCCCCGGACTGTTGAACAACTTAAGCTGTACATCAAGCAAGAATGGGAAAGAATTCCACCTGAAATACTTCAAAAATGTGTCTCCTCGGTTCCCAAACGTTAACTGAGTGTTGTTAAAAGGAAAAGCCATGTAACACAGTGGTAAAAATGCCCCTGTGACAACTTTTTTGTAATGTGTTGCTGCCATTAAATTCTAAGTTAATGATTATCAAGCACTTTGCAATACTGCTACATGATGCTTAGTGTTTCACTAAACCCGTTTCTAAAATTTGTAGACCATCCTCCCTTTATTCAGGATCAGCAATATGAGGTTCTGGATCATTATTTGTCCCAAAGTGATCGTTGTTGGCTCTCAGAAAGTCTGCATGATTTGCACTGTTGTTGGTGGGGAAGGGATCTGTGGTTCCTCCTCTACGTCACAAAATCATCTGACTTGGTTCTTTATCATCTCTCAAAATGGCTCGGGAATATTCGTGAGATTGATACTATTTTGACCGTATCTATACGGCCGCAGACTTTGGAAGTTTTTAGTTGTCACACATCCGATACGTACAATAATAGCTTCAATATAGAGGCAACTTGTTTTTCTACTCTACTGCTACTTTATAGTTGGGGACAATAAATGGTAGCCGTTAAATGTCTGAAGAGAGCTTTGCTGGGATGACTAAATCAAGACAAAACAGAATAATTGTATGTAAGTTATCACAAAACTTTCTGTTGCCATGAGTTCACGACGAGAGGACAAAAGCTGTCTTTGATCTTACCAAGCAAAAAGCTTGTAAAACTCCACTGTGTAGGATGGGAGGCGACATGAAGGTGTCGGTTTCTTTGATCTATTGTGATCCACAAGAAGATCTTGTCTTGACCCGAGATCTACAAAGCGGAGAGGAAGCAGGACCTGACGCAAGCTCCAGGCATCTTTTCTTTGAACTGTTATGTGTTTTCTTTGAACTGTTTTGTGACCGAAGGCAACAGCTGTTTACGACCCCCCTCCCTTTAGAAACAGCTGATGCTATGTAATCAGGGAAAGTCCAAATAAAAGAGGCGGCGTAGAATTCTCTTGTCAGAGCGTGGGACGACACTGTACAAGAGTACAGGTGTACGCGCTCTCCTCATTGAGCTAAATTGAATCATATCTCTGTTTAAAGGCCTACTGAAAGCCACTACTACCGACCACGCAGTCTGATAGGTTATATATCAATGATGAAATCTTAACATTGCAACACATGCCAATACGGCTGGGTTAACTTATAAAGTGCAATTTTAAATTTCCCGCTAAACTTCCGGTTGAAAACGTCTTTGGATGATGACGTATGCGCGTGACGTAACCAGTGAAACGCAAGTATCGGTACCCCATTGAATACAATACAAAATAGCTCTGTTTTCATCTCATAATTCCACAGTATTCTGGACATCTGTGTTGGTGAATCTTCTGCAATTTGTTTAATGAACAATGAAGACTGCAAAGAAGAAAGTTGTAGGTGGGATCGGTGTATTAGCGGCGGACTACAGCAACACAACCAGGAAGACTTTGACTCGGATAGCAGACGCGCTAGCCGACGCTAGCCACCGACCGCACGGATGATCGTGGTGAAGTCCTTCGTCCTTCCGTCGATCGCTGGAACGCAGGTGAGCACGGGTGTTGATGAGCAGATGAGGGCTGGCTGGCGTAAGTGGAGCGCTAATGTTTTTATCATAGCTCTGTGAGGTCCCTTTGCTAAGTTAGCTTTAATGGCGTCGTTAGCAACAGCATTTTTAAGCTTCGCCAAGCTGGAAAGCATTAACCGTGTAGTTACACGTCCATGGTTTAATAGTATTGTTGATTTCCTGTCTATTCTTCCAGTCAGGGGTTTATGTATTTTGTTTCTATCTGCATTTGAGCCCGATGCTATCACGTTAGCGCCGTAGCTAAGTTAGCTTCAATGGCGTCGTTAGCAACAGCATTTTTAAGCTTCGCCAAGCTGGAAATTATTAACTGTGTATTTACATGTCCACGGTTTAATAGTATTGTTGATCTTCTGTCTATCCTTCCAGTCAGTGGTTTATTTATTTTGTTTCTATCTGCATTTGAGCCCGATGCTATCACGTTAGCTCAGTAGCTAAAGAGCTTCGTCGATGTATTGTCGTGGAGATAAAAGTCACTGTGAATGTCCATTTCGTGTTCTCGACTCTCATTTTCAAGAGGATATAGTATCCGAGGTGGTTTAAAATACAAATCCGTGATCCACAATAGAAAAAGGAGAGTGTGGAATCCAATGAGCCAGCTTGTACCTAAGTTACGGTCAGAGCGAAAAAAGATATGTCTTGCACTGCATTCTAGTCCTTCACTCTAACGTTCCTCATCCACAAATCTTTCATCCTCGCTCAAATTAATGGGGTAATCGTCGCTTTCTCAGTCCGAATCTTTCTCGCTGCTGGTGTAAACAAAAGGAAAATATGAGCAGTCCTTCCTCCGGTGTCGTCACGCTACATCCGGTACAGGCAACGCTTTTTTTTTATCAGAGACCAAAAGTTGCGAACTTTATCGTCGTTGTTCTATACTAAATCCTTTCAGCAAAAATATGGCAATATGATCAAGTATGACACATAGAATGGATCTGCTATCCCCGTTTAAATAAAAAAATGTCATTTCAGTAGGCCTTTAATTCCTTGCTTCTTGTCTGTTTAATAGATGTCATCTGTGTTTGAACCTGACAATGAACAGCGCCAATAAACAATGGGTACATCTTTACGGACTCCATAATTCATATCAACAAGGGAAGCTAGCTTCATGATGTGCTAATCTGGTGACAAAAAGACGGCAAAACTCCCACCCAACACCTGTGCTCCTTCAATCAGCTGACCTGCATGAGGCATGCATATCGTGTTAAATGCTGTTCAAAAAGCATCCACACAACGCCCAAGGTCCGCCTCCACACTCACGGTCACAGATGCGCTGGCAGATAAGGCGCCTCATGCTTCGGGGAGGGCGTGCAGGTGGGCCGAGCCCTTCGCGCACGGACGTCGTCCCACTGTCCGTGGGGGCTCACGTCGCCTTTCCCGGAAAAAGCCCCACCACCGGCGCGAGTGCCGGCATTTTCTTTCACTCCTCTCCCAAGCGCCAGTGCCCTCCCTCCGCCTTGCTCCCTCGCATCATCTTGCCGGCCAATCCGATGAGAGGTGACATCATGCTGTTGCAGCCAGTGCGGAGGCAGCACTGTAAATGTGTGTGTGTGTGTGTGGTGAAAGGGAGAGTGGCTCCCACTCGCGAATACTCACACAGGGTGAATATTAACAGGGTGTGCCTGACAGAGCAGCTAAGCTACGCCGATTAGCACTGACAACACAAACAACCTCTGGAGCCAAATTTTTTTGCGCCATTAATCCAATAAGCAGCCATCCACAGAAGAACAAAGAGCGATGGGAGCAGGGATGGGGGCAGGGGTGAATATGAGGGCGGCATAAAGCCACACCCCTGACACATTTATTGTCTACACTAGGGGAAGAGGAAATCTAAGTAAGATTGACTCAATGAAATCAATTAGAAGAATGAGAACGTTGCCTGTCATTCACGATCCCTATACAAAACAAGAACACAAGTTTTTATTTTTGTATGCATTCTAAGCCATAAAATACGACAAGTACGAGGTGGCTAACAATGTAGCTAATAGGAGTGCACTATTAAGCCCATAAATCCCTCTAAAGTGCATCCAAACACCAACAAAACTCCACTTGCATCTTGTAATCTGGAATATTAACCAAGTATTAGCAATATTTTTTATCATTAACACTTACACAAACAAACTATTTTCAGTTGAGCAGTGACCACCAATATTTTTGATTCAGGGGCCACATTGAGAGAAAAAAATGTGTCTGGGGGGATAGGATAGGACTTTATTGTCATTGCACAAGTACAACGAAACTATGTTTTCAGCACAAACCCGTTCAAGATTAGACAAACAAACAATGTACAGGGTTACAGAACAGGAACGCTGATGGGTCGCCAACGGCGCCCCGTAAAAGTTTAAAAAAAAAAAAAAAAGGTAAAACACTGGGGAAGATGAGTACAAAAATACAATCTAGACTGGGCTCCTAAGGGGGCCTAGTTTGGAGTGGGGAAAAAAACCCTCCATGCCATGCACACATAAACATGTTACATATAATCACGACAACTCGCAACAGAGGGGCGGGGAGTTGGGGCCCTGGTCGACTGCTGCTATGAAGCACTGCCAGCCGTCCATTACCCCGAGGGGAATCAAGCGGTGGTGAAGGCGTGGGGTGGGGGTATATGCCCATTGTCTTGGGTCGTGTTGATGTAGTGTTCATAGGCCTGGGGCCGTTCTGCATGCAAGCAAAACTTCGACTCCAGGTATCATTGAGGAGGGAGGGAGGTCAGAAGCGTCCATCACACATACCAATGTGTATGTGTGTAAAAATTATATATACACATTTAGCTGTAAAAATCTGCTGTATAGTATGTGTATTTGGGTCCCTTTTTTTCAGGAACACTAATACCAAGAGTCACAATGTCCGATAGACTGTCATTTTCCATCCAATGTTCATTAAAACAACAAGCATGATGGACCGATGCACCACTGTCCTCTCGTCTGGCGTGACAACCACCTAATGTAAGGGCTCGTGCAAAGCCAACAGATCAAGCGTGTAGCTTTCATTTATAAGGAAACTTATTTTATTTTTTTCCATTTTATAATTAGCCTATTGAGTCAGACTGCCGAGAAATATGATGAACATTTATTTCCAAGCACTTCCCCCAAAATTCAAGCATTTTTCAAACCTTGAAAACAACATTAAAATCCAAGCATTTTCAAGGTTTTTAAGCACCTGTACAAACTCAGTTCTAAAAACGTTAATGACAGACCACTTCAAAAAAACGGAATGGAATTTTACTGAATGGGACACCCAAAATGTACATGAAAATAAAGAAAGTGGGATTTACAGTATTAACTATGAACAATAAAACACTGAATATTAACTTATGAACATCGCTCCTCTTTTACTGGACATCTTTTACAATCAAGCAAAACACAACAAAAATGTCAAAAACAGCTAAATATGAAGGCAAAGTGTAATGAACACCTACAATATGATATATTATCACGTAAAAATCTGCTTCCGCATCCGTTTCTGACACACGCGTTTCAGGCTGGCTGCTCTGACAACAAACCCCGCCCACTCTGGTTTGTTCCTGGTCTGAGCTGCTGTGACCTAGATTACTGTAATAACTACTGTAGTGCCCAAAAGCACAGATTTCAACCATTGAAATACTTTCAAGACTTACGGTCATTTAAAAACAGCAATGCACATCATAATGGCGGCGACAGTTTTGATGGCGGCGACAGTTTTGATGTTAAAGGCCTAAAAAAATAATGTAGAATGTCCGGCGGGCCCGCTGGCTGTATTTTGCCCAGGTCTGCCGTAGAACTAACTAGCTTATGCTGCTATACAGAGTAAGGCTGAAACGACGCGTCGACGTAGTCGACGTCATCGGTTACGTAAATACGTCGACGCCGTTTTTGTGCGTCGACGCGTCGCATATTTACGTCACACTACCGTCATGGCGGAGCGCAAAGCAGACTGTGCGAGCGAGGGGGAAAAAACCACGCCAAAAGTGGTCAAAAGTGTGGGAGTATTTCAATACACGGCCTAATAATGTTGTTGTATGCACACTGTGTCGAGCGGAAATGGCCTATCATAGCAGCACAACGGCTATGAACGAACATTTGAAAAGAAAACCATCAACTAGTCAATCGTCCGCGCGAGTATACGTTGTCATCATTACACAAAAACATGAATGTGTCATTTGTATCTGCTAGGGGTGTAACGGTACGTGTTTTGTATTGAACCGTTTCGGTACGGGGCTTTCGGTTCGGTACGGAGGTGTACCGAACGAGTTTCTAAGCTAAAGCTAACTTTAGCTGCTAAAGTGTTAACAAGCTGCTTCGCTCCTTCTGCGGCTGCCTCTGTCTCAGCACGCAGCATTGTCCCACCGACACCACCATCTGATTGGTACACACAAAGCGTTATCAGCCAATCAGCAGTGCGTATTCAAAACGTTACCAGCCAATCAGCAGTGTGTATTCAGAGCGCATGTAGTCAGCGCTTAAGCGTGGAGCAGATAGGTGTTTAGCAGGTGAGCATCAGGCAGCGGACTCTCCCCAAATGATAATAAACACCTCCCAGTCAACTACTAGTAACATCACTATGAGCTAGGGATGGGCGATACCACACTTTTAGGATTCGATACGATACCGATACTTTATCTTGCCTTTTCATCGATACCGATACCATTTATTTCTTATTGGCAATTTTTGTCAGTGACTCAAAAATATTATTACTATTGTTATTATTTAAGACAAATCACAAGACAAATACAGACCATTTATACCACATTTATTATGGTCAATATATAATAAAAGTAAAATTAAAATAAATAACATAAATATGAAAAATAAATTAAGTATTATATATAATAATAATTATATATTATATATAATAATAATTAGATATTAGGGCTTTCCAATTAACTGTCAAATCCGAATCGCAAGAAGCTGCAGTTATTTTTTAAAGTTTGTGATATAATTAGCAATTAATGAAATATGAAATAGGCTAATGTTTTCAAAATGTAAGAAATGATGTTACAGATTAAAACCAAAATCACATTCAATCATATATTTCAAGATTTTCTTGGAAAAAAATAAAACTGTAATGCAAAGATGAAGAATCTCCAAATTGTATCTCTTTCTTATCTTGTTTTAAATACTCAAGCAATTTTCAACTAACAGTAAATTCCCCTGTGTGGAAATTATTTGAATTTAGGATAATCATTTAAACGAAAATATTCAGTAAACATTACTAAAAATAAATAAAAAACAATGCCTGTTTTAAGTCAACAATTGGACAACACTGGCTGCATCGCTGTCGGCTGGCTGTGTGTGTGTGTTGCAAGTTGACGACGCTCATTCGCTGTCTCCTGTCACGTGACTGGGCCAGCTCTATACTCTGCCAGGTACAGGGGTGTCCCAGCACATAGTAAGTTAAGTAAGTCATCAAAAACATCTGAAAGTGATGCTTGCACCCCCCACACGCCGTTTTTTGGTTTATATCGATACTTTTTTCAGAAAAGTGATGCCAAATGAGTAGCGTGTGAGTATCGATATATCGACACCACAGGATCGATACGCACATCCCTACTATGAGCCCGTTGACCTTCTAGGAATATAAACTGGAGCTCAGCTCACTCGCAGTCCTGGCTTGAGGTGAAGGCTACCGGTAATTAGCTCTCAGTTCCAGCCACATCGACCCCTTCTGAGCGCCTATTTTCAGCTGCTGGGAATATTGTAAACAAGAAAAGAACCAGAGCATGTAGACATGCTAACCTTTCTTCATTAAAACTGTTAGTCACTCACTGGAATGAGTAGAGTTGGTTATTGTGTACTGTGTTGGACTGGATGTTTATTTTGCACATTTTAAAAGCAATACTTAATGTTTACAGTGCTCCAGAATATTTAGATTGGCACTTTTTTGTATTGGATGTTTATCTTTATTTTTGCACATTTTAGCAAATAAGCAATACTTTCACTTTTGTTGAAATGTTTACACTGTTGTTACAGAATATTTCGTTTTGCACTTTTTTGTATTGGATGTTTATCTTTATTTTTGCACATATTAAAGCAAAATAAGCAATACTTTTACTTTTGAAATGCTTATACTATTGCAGAATATTACGATTTGCACTGGATGTTTACTTTTATATTTGCACATTAAAAAGCAAATAAGCTACTTTTAATTTTGTTAAATGTTAAAAGTTTTAAATGTTTACATTGTTACAGAATATTTTGTCATGTTGTTGTCAATGTTGACTGAGTGGCCATACTTCTTTTTTTAAAAAATAAAAGCCATGCCTTTTGAAAAAACTGGCCTACATTTATTTTTTCATCTTCATTTTGAATAAAAAAATAATCGGTAAAAGGAAAAATAACCTATAGATGAATCGAAAAAATTATCTATAGATTAACCGATTAATCGAAAAAAATAATCTATAGATTAATCGATAGAAAAATAATCGTTAGCTGCAGCCTTAATACAGAGCCTTTCCAAAAAATGTTAATATCATGGAAAAGTGAATTTACTTCCATGATTCCATTCAAAACGTTAAACTTGCATAGATTATAGATTCAGGGCCCACAACTTAAACAAGTATTTATTGTTTATTTGTACATAATTTGAGCCTCCAGCTCACAAAACCCACGAAAACTGGATTTCAAAAAATGTGATTACTGTGAAGAAAATACCACTTACTTCTCAGTTTTTGCAGAAAAAAAAAAAATTAGGATCACATCAAGTCAAGCAAAACAATGGTCTGAATGTGGTGTTTTTTGAAGTTGTGACTCCTGCCTCATTCCATTCTTTCTGGATCTCTGCCAGATTCATGAATCTTCTCTCTTTGAAAATCGGCAGAAGTCCACGGTCAGCTCTTCTGCTGGTGCGTCTTCTCCTGCCACATTTTGCCCTTCCACTAGACTTTCCATTGATATGCTTGGACACAGCACTTTGGGGACAGCCAGCCTCCTTAGCTATGAACTTTTGTGGCTTACCCCTCCTATGGAGGGTAGCAACAATTGGCTTCTGGCCAGTTGTCAAGTCTGCAGTCTTCCCCATATTGATCCTAACTGAGACAATTGAACTAGAGATGTCCAATAATATCGGACTGCCGATATTATCGGCCGATAAATGCTTTTAAAATGTAATATCGGAAATTATCGGTATCGGTTTCAAAAAGTAAAAAAATATATGACTTTTTAAAACGCCGCTGTACGGACGTAGGGAGAAGTACAGAGCAGTTGTGTCTCCCAGTCATACTTGCCAACTCTCCCGATTTTCATGGGAGACTCCCGAATTTCAGTGCCCCTCCCGGAAATCTCCCGGGGCAACCATTCTCCCGAATTTCTCCCGATTTCCACCCAGACAACAATATTGGGGGCATGCCTTAAAGGCACTGCCTTTGCGTGCCGGCCCAGACACATAATATCTACGACTTTTCACACACACAAGTGAATGCAAGTCATACTTGGTCAACAGCCATACAGGTCACACTGAGGGTGGCCGTATAAACAACTTTAACACTGATACAAATATGCGCCACACTGTGAACCCACACCAAAACAAGAATGACAAACACATTTCGGGAGAACATCCGCACCGTAACGCAACATAAACACAACAGAACAAATACCCAGAACCCCTTGCAGCCCTAACTCTTCCGGGACGCTACAATATACACCCCCCGCTACCAACCCCCGCCCACCTCAACCTCTTCAGCATGTCTCAAATTCCAAGCTGCTGTTTTGAGGCATGTTAAAAAAAATAATGCACTTTGTGACTTCAATAATAAATATGGCAGTGCCATGTTGGCATTTTTTTTCCATAACTTGAGTTGATTTATTTTGGAAAACCTTGTTACATTGTTTATTGCATCCAGCGGGGCATCACAACAAAATTAGGCATAGTAATGTGTTAATTCCACAACTGTATACACTACCGTTCAAAAGTTTGGGGTCACATTGAAATGTCCTTATTTTTGAAGGAAAAGCACTGTACTTTTCAATGAAGATAACTTTAAACTAGTCTTAACTTTAAAGAAATACACTCTATACATTGCTAATGTGGTAAATGACTATTCTAGCTGCAAATGTCTGGTTTTTGGTGCAATATCTACATAGGTGTATAGAGGCCCATTTCCAGAAACTATCACTCCAGTGTTCTAATGGTACAATGTGTTTGCTCATTGGCTCAGAAGGCTAATTGATGATTAGAAAACCCTTGTGCAATCATGTTCACACATCTGAAAACAGTTTAGCTCGTTACAGAAGCTACAAAACTGACCTTCCTTTGAGCAGATTGAGTTTCTGGAGCATCACATTTGTGGGGTCAATCAAACGCTCAAAATGGCCAGAAAAAGAGAATTTTCATCTGAAACTCGACAGTCTATTCTTGTTCTTAGAAATGAAGGCTATTCCAGAAAATTGTTTGGGTGACCCCAAACTTTTGAACGGTAGTGTATATCGGTTGATACCGGAATCGGTATTTAAGAGTTGGACAATATCGCAATATCGGATATCGGCAAAAAAGCAATTACCGGACATCACTACTTTATTTAGAAAAGTATCTAAATACATTTTGGTACTAAAATATTGGTATCGGGACAACCCTAGTTTGAATTGAACGCACTTTATTTACGACCGCGTTCTATCAACGCTGAGATCAATTCACATGTACTTAGTGATGAAATATGGCATAAAGCAGCTGTGATGTGAACACCTGGCCGTGTACGGATGTCGTGAAATGAACAAAAACAGCACAAACGGAGAGCATCGCAAACAAACAAAACAAGCGTGTGGCCAAAAGCTGTGGCCGTGTGTGGTTGAGGACGGAGTTACATAAACCACATTTGTCTACTAGCTCTGTGTTGTGGACTTTTACATTCCATGGTAACACGTTTGTTTTTTTTGCTAACCTGCCTGTGAAATAAAGCCATAAAACTGTTAGCGGGCGGAAGCAGGAATGAGACAGCCATGTGTTATCTTTTGGATAAACCACAGCAGACATCATAAACAGCTGCGAACACAATTAATCCAGGGAAAGTTTAGCTTCACAAGAGTATGATGGGAGACACGCCAGAGGTTCAGGCCTGGATTTGAAGACAGACCGATATAACTTCAGATCCCAAGTGAGGAAAGGGGGATAAACCATAATACTCAGAGCACAGATTTCTATTGGCAACCAGCCGAGCCTTGGAAACGGGGTCACGGTTTCCTCTTGCAAAGCCAGTGAAGCAGAAAGAGCTGGACTGCAAGTGTGTGTGTGTGTGTGTGTGTGTGTGTGTGTGTGTGTGTGTGTGTGTGTGTGTGTGTGTGTGTGTGTGTGTGTGTGTGTGTGTGTGTGTGTGTGTGTGTGTGTGTGTGTGTGTGTGTGTGTGTGTGTGTGTGTGTGTGTGTGTGTGTGTGTGTGTGTGTGTGTATGTGTGTCATTGTCAATAGCCAACTATGCTAGCAGTGAAAGCTGCTACATGTGGTGACTTTGCAATGCAACAAAAGTGTTTGGCTGGGAGGAGCGTGTGTGTGTGTGTGTGGGGGGGGGTCATGTTCATGTGTATCGACTTTTATATTCAAAACGTGACTAAGCAGGAGAGGCGAGGCTTTTTCCAACACATGGGACACCAGAATCAACAACCACTTCATCACCACTGGAGGGAACGCCAGCGTCTTCAATGCCATCGCGGAGGAAAGCTCTGGGTCGTCCCGTTTTCATTAGAAAAAAAAAATGACAAGCACACACAACATGCGCCCAACTTTGAGTAAAAATTATTTTGTGTAATTTTTGTCACATTTTTCACAATCTATGTACATTTTAAGTTAACTTGTGACTAATCACAGAACACTATTGCATTCATCTTGAGAGGTCGGAGAAATAATCGATTTTTATCATGGAGGATTGTAAAATCGATTGGTAGACGTCAATGATTGATTTATTTATTGTAAATAAAGTCAATGCAAAATTTGGATCCGACCAGCTCCTTTATTTTAGGCACTCATGTTCCAGTTTTGCACACATTTCCATGAACGGGAATTAATTTAGCTGTTGCCTATTACAAATGCACCATTTTTAAAAGTTGCAAGTGATAAGCGCTTATTTAGTGAAACAAAAAATGTAAAACTGCATCAATATTAGAGATGTCCGATAATATCGGACTGCCGATATTATCGGCCGATAAATGCTTTAAAATGTGATATCGGAAATTATCGGTATCGGTTTCAAAAAGTAAAATGTATTACTTTTTAAAACGCCGCTGTGTACACGGACGTAGGGAGAAGTACAGAGCGCCAATAAACCTTAAAGGCACTGCCTTTGCGTGCCGGCCCAATCACATAATATCTACGGCTTTTCACACACACAAGTGAATGCAATGAATACTTGGTCAACAGCCATACAGGTCACACTGAGGGTGTCCGTATAAACAACTTTAACACTGTTACAAACATGCGCCACACTGTGAACCCACACTAAACAAGAACGACAAACACATTTCGGGAGAACATCCGCACCGTAACACAACATAACAAATACCCAGGACCCCTTGCAGCACTAACTCTTCCGGGACGCTACAATATACCCCCCCACCCCCCACCTCGCCAACCTCAACCTCCTCATGCTCTCTCAGAGAGAGCATGTCGCAAATTCCAAGCTGCTGTTTTGAGGCATGTTAAAAAAAAATAATGTGAAGTAGTGAAGGAAGAAGGTGGGGCCCCTCAGTCCTTAGCTTTTTAAATACGTGGGCCCCAGAAGCATTTGCTTGAATAGCCCAGGAGGTGGATTTGCTCATAAAAAGGATTTATGCCTGTCAGATGTGTCAATGCAAGTGGCCTTGATGACTCCAGACAAAAGAACACACTTGTTGGTGCTCCAGAGCCCGCTGGCTAAAAGTGTGATGGGGTTTATAAGCTGGTACACAGCCATCTTGCCCCAATGCCATGGCCACAGAGTGTGGCTGGCACACAAAGCCCCGCCCCCCTACAACCTAGCCCTCCTTGTTTGTCTGTCTGTTATGATGAATCTCGGCGAGGCGGCTACAGGCGGAGTGCAGCGACCCGACTCCTGACAAGATCTTGGTCAACGTTTTCCTCTCCTCAGTCCTTTTGCTCTCTCTGCCTACGTTGTCCCCTGCAGCCCTCTCTCCGACAGCTGCCTTTGGCGTCTAAAAGGGTATGCTCTTTAGGTTTAGGTCTTGCCGCCAACTTCCTGCTACACTCGCAGATAGGTCGTTGGGGTCAAAAGGAAGCCGAAACGATGCGTTCATATGCAACGTGATTTCTGCGGTACAGAAAATGTGGATTAATGAATAGGGGGTGGCTTGGCTCAGATGGTAGAGCGGAAAGTTGAGGCTTCATGGTGTGGATCCAGTTTCAACCATCCTAGTCACCGCCGTTGTGTCCTTGGGCAAGACACTGCGGTGCCACTCACAGTTACAATTCAAATTTAAACCGATTCCCGGTACTGGGAAATCGATACTGTTAGCAACAGTACCAATTTTCCGCACTTGTGTGTGTTAATAAATATTAATTGTTAGTGATAATAAAATCTGATTTTTTTACTGAAACATTTAAAAATGAGCTGATCATGACAACTGCTGTCCAGTTGTTACATCTTGTTTCATGAAGTCTTTTGTTGCGCCCTAAAAAGTGTTAATACTCTAAGTGTTGAACTTATTGCGCACCAGCTCTTTGATTGTAACGTGCATCTTAGTTGTAGTTTTCATTAACACATTTGACCGTGTTGAAATAGCCATGTAAAATTGCTATTGCTAATCAGTTGAGTTTTTTCTTGCCCTGATGTGGGATCTGAGCCGTGGATGTCGTTGTGGCTTGTGCATCCCTTTGAGACACTCGTGATTTAGGGCTATACAAGTAAACATTGATTGATTGATTGATTGAGTAGCATGTCGATAGCAAAGCCAAGGTATACGAGCATCACCCTAACGCATTTTTTGGAGAAGTGGAGCTTTACTGTACTTATTGAAAACTGCTGAGTCGGCAAACAAACGTAATCCCGGGTACCGTAACATGGCACCGTTGGATTTTACGTGAACCGGTGCCTGGGAGGACCGCCGGGATTCGAGTGGTGCCAAAAAAAAAAGTACCCAACCCCTTTTGGTGTATGATTGTGAACGAATGTTTGGTGGTGGTCGCAGAGACCAGAGGCGCAAATTGGAAGCCACGTTTCCATCAGTTTACCCAGCTTACCACTATCAACGTGTGAAAATGGAGCACTTTAAAGGCCTACTGAAAGCCACTACTACCGACCACGCAGTCTGATAGTTTATATATCAATGATGAAATCTTAACATTGCAACACATGCCAATATGGCCGGGTTAGATTAGTAAAGTGCAATTTTAAATTTCCCGTGAAATATCCTGCTGAAAACGTCTTGGTATGATGACGTTTGCGCGTGACATCACGGATTGTAGCGGACATTTTGGGACACCATTGTGGCCAGCTATTAAGTCGTCTGTTTTCATCGCAAAATTCCACAGTATTCTGGACATCTGTGTTGGTGAATCTTTTTGTTTAATGAACAATGAAGACAGCAAAGAAGAAAGCTGTAGGTGGGAAGCGGTGTATTAGCGACCGGCTGCAGCAACCCAAACACATAGCCGGTGTTTCATTGTTTACATTCCCAAAGGATGACAGTCAAGCTTTACCATTGGCCTGTGGAGAACTGGGACAACATAGACTCTTACCAGGAGGACTTTGAGTTGGATACGCAGACGCGCTACCGTGAGTATGCTGCTGCGGCTTCCAAACATTTGATCGCTTAATATCAGGTCCCACCCGCCTCTCACAGAATCTTCCCTATCTGAATCGCTTCCACTGCCCTCTAAGCCTTCACTCTCGCTTTCCTCATCCACAAATCTTTCATCCTCGCTCAAATTGATGGGGTAATCGTCGCTTTCTCTGTCCGAATCGCTCTCGCTGCTTGTGGCCATGATTGTAAACAATGTGCAGATGTGAGGAGCTCCACAACCTGTGACGTCACGCTACTTCAGGTACAGGCAAGGCTTTTTTATCAGCAACCAAAAGTTGCGAACTTTATCGTCAATGTTCTCTACTAAATCCTTTCAGCAAAAATATGGCAATATCGCGAAATGATCAAGTATGACACATAGAATGGACCTGCTATCCCCGTTTAAATAAGAAAATCTCAATTCAGTAGGCCTTTAAGTGTCGAGAAAAATGCTAAATAAATCTAATCCATTATTATTATTAATAATGTGAGAAAGAGGGAATTTTTCATATGTCAAAATGACAAATGATTTGAATGAGCTTAATTTTTTTGATGTCAGAATAGTTTGAGAAAAAGAATCAAAGGGACTTTGTGTTATGGAAGTCGTATGTAAATTTCGGACAATAAACTGCTACTTTTTCCCGATGCCCTGAACCCTGCGGCTTGTAGAAGGATGTGGCTAATTTAGGGATTTATCTTCGCTGACGGCCATAAAGAAAATAGTTTTCATAAAACAACAAACACACTTAAATGGTGTGTTACTGTTTGTGCTATGGTGCCATCTTTTGGACGAGTTTGCTCACTGCCGGAGCAGCTGGTAGACTACAAGTGTTTCCTGCTGTTTAAAGCTTTGAACCGGAAGTAAAAGCGCCATCCATAGCGTTTCTACTCGTATAGATTTTTCATTCATCACTCGAAGCAACGTTTGTAAGTTTTACAAACCCCGTTTCCATATGAGATGGGAAATTGTGTTAGATGTAAATATAAACGGAATACAATGATTTGCAAATAATTTTCAACCCATATTCAGTTGAATATGCTACAAAGACAACATATTTGATGTTCAAACTGATAAACATTTTTTTTTGTGCAAATAATCATTAACTTTAGAATTTGATGCCAGCAACACGTGACAAAGAAGTTGGGAAAGGTGGCAATAAATACTGATAAAGTTGAGGAATGCTCATCAAACACTTATTTGGAACATCCCACAGGTGAACAGGCAAATTGGGAACAGGTGGGTGCCATGATTGGGTATAAAAGTAGATTCCATGAAATGCTCAGTCATTCACAAACAAGGATGGGGCGAGGGTCACCACTTTGTCAACAAATGCGTGAGCAAATTGTTGAACAGTTTAAGAAAAACCTTTCTCAACCAGCTATTGCAAGGAATTTAGGGATTTCACCATCTACGGTCCGTAATATCATCAAAGGGTTCAGAGAATCTGGAGAAATCACTGCACGTAAGCAGCTAAGCCCGTGACCTTCCATCCCTCAGGCTGTACTGCATCAACAAGCGACATCAGTGTGTAAAGGATATCACCACATGGGCTCAGGAACACTTCATAAACCCACTGTCAGTAACTACAGTTGGTCGCTACATCTGTAAGTGCAAGTTTAAACTCTCCTATGCAAGGCGAAAACCGTTTATCAACAACACCCAGAAACGCAGCCGGCTTCACTGGGCCTGAGCTCATCTAAGATGGACTGATACAAAGTGGAAAAGTGTTCTGTGGTCTGACGAGTCCACATTTCAAATTGTTTTTGGAAACTGTGGACATCGTGTCCTCCTGACCAGAAGAAAAGAACCATCCGGATTGTTATAGGTACAAAGTGTAAAAGCCAGCATCTGTGATGGTATGGGGGTGTATTAGTGCCCAAGACATGGGTAACTTACACATCTGTGAAGGCGCCATTAATGCTGAAAGGTACATACAGGTTTTGGAGCAACATATGTTGCCATCCAAGCAACGTTACCATGGACGCCCCTGCTTATTTCAGCAAGACAATGCCAAGCCACGTGTTACATCAACGTGGCTTCATAGTAAAAGAGTGCGGGTACTAGACTGGCCTGCCTGTAGTCCAGACCTGTCTCCCATTGAAAATGTGTGGCGCATTATGAAGCCTAAAATAGCACAACGGAGACCCCGGACTGTTGAACAACTTAAGCTGTACATCAAGCAAGAATGGGAAAGAATTCCACCCGAGAAGCTTAAAAAATGTGTCTCCTCAGTTCCCAAACGTTTACTGAGTGTTGTTAAAAGGAAAGGCCATGTAACACAGTGGTGAACATGCCCTTTCCCAACTACTTTGGCACATGTTGCAGCCATGAAATTCGAAGTTAATTATTATTTGCAAAAAAACAATAAAGTTTATGAGTTTGAACATTAAATATGTTGTCTTTGTAGTGCATTCAATTGAATATGGGTTGAAAAGGATTTGCAAATCATTGTATTCCGTTTATATTTACATCTAACACAATTTCCCAACTCATATGGAAACAAGGTTTGTACAATATAACTACAACTATTCTTACTTACTAAACTGTCCCATGTGTGATGTCTGCAGGAGTGTTTTCATGCATATTTGTACATGCTATCGTAATGTAATGCAGCTAGCCTCGTTAGCATTAGCTAATATGCTAACACGTCTATGTGTTGGTATTATTATCGTTTCACAAATTCCTCAGTAAATTCGCCAAGACGCCACCTTGGAGCTATTGAGTCTGTTTATCTGATTGGAGAGCTTGCTTCTGCAGCTAGTGGGCCCATGACGATGACTTCTGTTTTGTTTGATCAGCCGTTTTACTGCCATGTTATAGACACCACTTGGAAATAATTAAAGTATGTAAATAAACATTTACAAAATATTACAGTGTAAATAACTAATTTCACAACATATATATCTGCGGTTTATAGAATATCCATCCGTCCATCCATTTTCTACCGCTTATTCCCTTCGGGGTCGCAGGGGATGCTGGAGCCTATCTCAGCTACAATCGGGCGGAAGGCGGGGTACACCCTGGACATGTCGCCACCTCATCACAGGGCCAACACAGATAGACAGACAACATTCACACACTAGGGACCATTTAGTGTTGCCAATCAACCTATCCCCAGGTGCATGTCTTTGGAGGTGGGAGGAAGCCGGAGTACCCGCAGGGAACCCACGCAGTCACGGGGAGGACATGCAAACTCCACACAGAAAGATCCCGAGTGCAGGATCGAACCCAGGACCTTCGTATTGTGAGGCAGACGCACTAACCCCTCTTCCACCGTGCTGCCCGATTTATAGAATAATATGGAAAAATATGTTTTGCTTACAAAATGTAGTGGGTGCGGCTTAAAAACTGGTGCTCTCTATAGTCCGGAAAATATGGTTTGTGAACAATGGGGATTTTGGAAGTGTGAAAAATTGTCCTAAGTGAACGTAATGTTTTGATACTGAAGTAGAGAAATGTGGAAGATGGAAACATTCTCCATTCATTTTGCAAAACTGGGAAATGTAAAATTCCAGGAGAACTGGAAATGTTTTCAATGTTTAAAAAAAAAACTACAGGAGCACAAATGTCCCCAATGAACTATTGAAATGCTGGGAATGTGCCAATAAGCTACAAGTGCACCGCTGTCCACCTGTGATGGCGTCACTCAGGCAGGCCTGTTAACACCAGAGCCAATCTGCAGCCAAGTTCAAAGTAAACTACGCCCGTCCGCCCACCCCCAGGGACCCTCGGCTGCCACCAGAGACGGCATCATCAAAACACCCGCGCTGCGCCACATTTCGCTGCCTGTGTGTCTCTGCCAGTAAACAAGCACCGCCAGCAACTGCTGATGTGGTCCTTGCGGGAGAGGTTTGGTGACACGACGGCACTAAATATACACCCCTGCTCGCGGCACTCGCATGTTAGGCTAATGGCGGGAATAACATGAAATATATGTTAATACTAACAGATTTATTTTAAATGTATGTACACATTTTTTTGAGTCTTTTAAAAAAAATAAAAAAACATATAGCAATGTATGCAAATTAGGGGAAACCCTGCTCTAAATTTAAACAGAATTGAAGCTAATTCGCCTTTTTCCATTTTTTTTCCCCAAATAAGAATCGATAAGAGAACCGTTAAGGAACCAAATCTTTAAGCAGAATGGAAAGTGGAATCGGAAACAGAAGTATCTTATCAATTCCCACCCCAAATAGGGATGCAACGGTACACTGCATAATCCTGCACAGGACAATCTGCCTCTAATTTAAAAAAAACTGACATTAATCGTGATTGGATATGTCAAAACTAATGGTGATCATTTTTTGCCATATTGCCCAGCCCTAGTTACCCCTGAAAGTTTATTTTTCTCCTTTACAACCTGACTGTTAAAAGCGACAACACTCAGTATTTTTTCCATGTTTACTGTTTTTATTTATTTTTTAGTAGGTGGTTTTCTTGTTTGTGAGCAAATAATAAAACAAGCTTCAGGACACAAATGGGCTGCATTTTGGACACCAGTGTTGAAGTAGTGTTAAAAGGGAACTGCTCTTTTTTTGGAATGTTGCCTATCGTTCACAATCATTATGAGAGACAACAACACATTTGTCTTTATTGGGGGAGGGATTTTAACGATAAGTGCTTGGAAAACAACTTCAAAACCCTCCATCAACATTTTATATACACACTGCAAGTATATATATAATGTAGTAACAGACACCTTCATAACAATGTGTAATATGTACAAGTTGATTGGCAACACTAAATTGGCCCTAGTGTGTGAATGTGAGTGTGAATGATGTCTGTCTATCTGTGTTGGCCCTGAGATGAGGTGGCCACTTGTCCAGGGTGTACCCCGCCTTCCGCCCGAATGCAGCTGAGATAGGCTCCAGCACCCCCCGCGACCCCAAAAGGGACAAGCGGTAGGAAATGGAAGGATGGATACACACTGCAAGTATATATATATATATATATATATATATATATATATATATATATAATGTAGTAACAGACACCTTCATAACAATATGTAATATGTTCAATATACACAATGCAAACCTATATACGTATAATGTAGTAACAGACACCTTCATAACAATATGTAATATGTACAATGTACACACTGCAAGTATATATATATATATATATATAAAATGTAGTAACAGACACCTTCATAACAATATGTAATATGTTCAATATACACAATGCAAGTCTATATATAATGTGGTAACAGACACCTTCATAACAATATGTACAATATACACACTGCAAGTCTATATATAATGTAGTAACAGACACCTTCATAACAATATGTAATATGTACAATATGTACACTGCAAGTATATATATAATGTAGTAACAGACACCTTCATACCAATATGTAATATGTTTTATAGACACACTGCAAGTATACATATAATGTAGTAACAGACATCTTCATAACATGTAATATGTACAATATACACACTGCAAATATATATATAATGTAGTAACAGACACCTTCATAACAATGTGTAATATGTTTTATATACACACAGCAAGTATATATATACAGTATATATATATATATATATACACACATATATATATATACTGTATATATAATGTAGTAACAGACACCTTCATAACAATATGTAATATGTACAATATACACACTGCAAGTATATATATAATGTAGTAACAGACACCATAACAATATGTAATATGTTCAATATTTACCCTATTTTGGTCATTTTAATCAATGCCGGAACTAATTCCTTTGCGCATTTATTTCCGTTTCCATCGCAGCGCACGTCTGGCAACAAATGTGTGTCCTACTTCCAGAAACAAAGATGTGTGTTCTAATCATGGCAGATCTGGTAACAAACAACGATGACAACTATTTTTGGACTAAGGAGGGTTCAGCACAATATATTTTTGAAGCTGAATATACGGAGGATGAACTACTGCATCTAGAAGCCAGCACGAAGGAAGGGTGAGACGTTGGAGCAGACGGAAGCCGAGAGAGTGAGGTGAAAGTGACTCGAAGCTGCAAAATGTGGAATTTGAAGCCATGCTATTTCGACATAAATGGAGTGCTTACCCAAATAAACCGGAAAAAACGTCCCTAACCAGCTGTGTCCATCGAGGAGTCACTTTAATATTGATCATGATACATGCAGCACGTCATGTGTGTTACTACAGTACATACGCTGTCAAACAAAACATGAAATAACACTTGACAGATACTGTAATATGATTGTTCATGTTTTTCACAAAGTACAGATCCTATCACATTGTGTTGTGCATTACAAACTTAAACTCGTTTTGTGTTGACGCAGTTGCAAGCTTATCTCTTTCTGTAGCTAGCTTTTACGGCTAATACCGTAGCACGCCAATGTGTTACTACACAAGAAAAAGAGTTTCTCAGTGTTCGCTCTTACAATAACAATGTTGCTACAGCTTCGTTATTACACAGGTTACGGAACGTAAATGAAGTATTGTTGACGGTTTTTTAGATGCATTCTTAAAGTGTTTTAGCAGTGGAATTGATTGCTCCCATTAGCTGCATTGCCAGCCACCTACAACAAGCCGATTTTTATATGTTAGAAAGCGAAATGAACAAAAACCTTTTGTCTTCTTGTCTCTCATAATGATTGTGTACGATGGGTTGTATTTTTAAAAAAAAGTGCACTTCCCCTTTAATATTCAAACTATGAAAACATTCAAACAGATTGCCTGATCCTCAAAGCCAACCAAATCCATTTTCATTCACAGTCTATATTTTTGTCTAATGCAGCATGACAACAATCTATTAATACTGTGACAAAGAAAGAGACAAACACAGACACATACATACATATATTAGGGGTGTAACGGTACACAAAAATGTTGGTTCATTAGGTACCTCGGTTTAGAGGTCACGGTTCAGTTCATTTTCGGTACAGTAAGAAAAAAACTAAATGTAAATTTTTGGGTTATTTATTTACCAAATTTGCAAAATCTTCCACCAAAAATATTTTTCTTAGTGGAATATTTGATGTGAAGTAATGGGAACCTTGGATAGGTCAATAATTCATAATAACATTGATTTTGATTCAATATTATGTTTTGAGCAATGACAGTTTGAAAGAAAAAAAACAGCTTTGTTTTATTAGTCAACATTGCAACTTTTTCTAAATTACATTTAACCTTTAAGCTTTTTTATTTCACTTTTGTTATGTTTTTGTTTATTTTAATAGTATTTTTAGAATGTGCCGTGGGCCTTTAAAACATTAACTGTGGGCCGCAAATGGCCTCCGGGGCACACTTTTGACACCCCTGCTATAGATAATAAAAAATTAAATCTGATAAATCTATGGATAAAAAGCAGAGCCTGGCGACGCATGCGCGTTTATCATAACTCTCTCGCTCTCTCTGTCTCTGCCCCTCCCTCACCAATGCTGCTGTGCGCACAATTTGTTTTGTTTTCAACCCCTTCTTAACCCTGAACGTACATTGAAAATACACGCAACTCTAACTCAAAATGCCAGACATTTGAGGCATTTAAGAAACTCCGTCCTGACAGCTCCGCAAAAGAGGCCATGTCCGGTGAAAAGAGGACGTATGGTCAGTCTATCGTAGCCCGTTAGCTGCTAGCATGCCATGTGTTGTGCCTCGGTGTGCATTGTTTACACAACTAGCGTTACGCTACTTAATATGTCCGTGTGGAAACTCGTTCGGTACACCTCCGAACCGAACAGGAACCCCTGTACCGAAACGGTTCAATACAAATACACGTACCGTTACACCTCTAATATATATATATATAAACAACACACTAGTAAAGCATTAATCCTATAAGATCCAATCCTATCACATTGTGTTGTGCATTACAAACTCAAACTCGTTTTGTGTTAAGGCAGTTGCGAGCTTATCTCTTTCTGTAGCTAGCTTTTACGGATAATACCGTAGCACGCCAATGTGTTACTACGCAAGGAAAAGAGTTCCTCAGTTTTCGCTCTTACAATAACAATGTTGCTACAGCTTCGTTATTACACAGGTTACGGAACGTAAATGAAGTATTGTTGACGTTTTTTTAGATGCGTTCTTAAAGTGTTTTAGCGGTGGAATTGATTGCTCCCATTAGCTGCATTGCCAGCCACCAACAACAAGACGATTTTTATGTTAGAAAGCGAAATAAACAAAAACCTTTTGTCTTCTTGTCTCTCATAATGATTGTGTACGATAGGCAATATTCCAAAAAAAAAGTGCACTTCCTCTTTAATATTCAAACTATGAAAACATTCAAACAGATTACCTGATCCTCAAAGCCAACCAAATCCATTTTCATTCACAGTCTATATTTTTGTCTAATGCAGCATGACAACAATCTATTAATACTGTGACAAGGAAAGAGACAAACACACACACACATATATGTATATATATACACTACCGTTCAAAAGTTTGGGGTCACATTGAAATGTCCTTATTTTTGAAGGAAAAGCACTGTACTTTTCAATGAAGATAACTTTAAACTAGTCTTAACTTTAAAGAAATACACTCTATACATTGCTAATGTGGTAAATGACTATTCTAGCTGCAAATGTCTGGTTTTTGGTGCAATATCTACATAGGTGTATAGAGGCCCATTTCCAGCAACTATCACTCCAGTGTTCTAATGGTACAATGTGTTTGCTCATTGGCTCAGAAGGCTAATTGATGATTAGAAAACCCTTGTGCAATCCTGTTCACACATCTGAAAACAGTTTAGCTCGTTACAGAAGCGACAAAACTGACCTTCCTTTGAGCAGATTGAGTTTCTGGAGCATCACATTTGTGGGGTCAATTAAACGCTCAAAATGGCCAGAAAAAGAGAACTTTCATCTGAAACTCGACAGTCTATTCTTGTTCTTAGAAATGAAGGCTATTCCACAAAATTGTTTGGGTGACCCCAAACTTTTGAACGGTAGTGTATGTGTGCGTGTATATATAAACAACACACTACTAAAGCATTAATCCTGTAAGGTCCGATTGCAGCAGCCCCTGGCGACCAAGTGACAATCACAAGCACACAGAGCGGTCAGGCCACAACACACCAGAGCAAAATATATCGCCTTGGCAACGTGTATCTACGTGATGGGCGTCAGAGGCAAAGTCAACAGGAAAAGCACACTAACCGTGACTCGGGCTGAGAGCCATGTTGCCCGAATTCAAAGCTTCATCAAAGCGGGCGAATATGGTCTGTAACCTGCAGAGAGAAAGAAGAGAACATTTAGAACACGCAACATCAAGGATGGTTGTCATGCAGGAGGGGAATGCGGGCATGTGCCTTTAAACCTCGCTGCAAATCCACCAGCGTGTGCAGCACACCGGACCGTCTCAGCGGGTGGGTGTGTCAACAACAACAACACAATCACCACCATCTTGCACCCCACGTACACACACCTTGTGTGTGTGATATGTGACCACCGCCCACTATCTACAGGCACAATAAGGACAACATGGACGCCGCCTACTGCTGCGTGCTCACATTGATTGCCGACGCAAGACAAAATGCCACCAGCCTCATACAAACCTTCAGTGCTGGTGCTCTGCTGATAAACACTGACTAATGCATCCACGCAGAGTTTTCACGTGGCTCCATTCCCCTCATTTGCATATGGAAACAGCTTCCTTCTTTGGCCCCTCGTCGCTTCGGATCCCAGATAGGCAATGAAATGTGCCGCTGTGGAGCCGGTGACGGCGCCGCGCTCTTCAGCTCTTTGTATCCAAGGCGGTGCGGTGGCTCTCCAAGGAGGGAGGGGGCGGGGAGGCAAAGACGTGCGCGCGACAAAAGCAGCCACCTACTGCTCTGCATACATGTTGTGTGTCAATCGCACGCCGGGGACAACCACACGGAGGCTGTGGAGTGCGGGCGACAAGCGGCCAGCAGATTCAGTTACCCTTTACATAACCTCCCTCCATACGCACTTTGTGCAGAGGGGGAGGGGCTGCAGCGACAGACAGACCAAAAGCAGCTCCTCCCCCTGCATGTCTCTCACGCTCACCCCATTTGCCTTCTTCGTCTCCGCATGTTTTCTGCTCTCGTCACGACAGTTTGGAGGTGTTCAAAATGCATTTTTAGACAAACTCAGCACGTGTGGTTTCCGCTCACTTCTACCCTGAAGCAGAAGGGTCAGAATTAGGGATGTCCGATAATATCGGACTGCCAATATTATCGGCCGATAAATGCTTTAAAGGCCTACTGAAATGATTTTTTTTTATTTAAACGGGAATAGCAGATCCATTCTATGTGTCATACTTGATCATTTCGCGATATTGCCATATTTTTGCTGAAAGGATTTAGTAGAGAAAATCGACGATAAAATTCGCAACTTTTGCTCGCTGATAAAAAAAAGCCTTGCCTGTACCGGAAGTAGCGTGACGTCACAGGAGCTAGTATTCCTCACAATTCCCCATTGTTTACAATGGAGCAAGAGAGATTCGGACCGAGAAAGTGATGATTACGCCATTAATTTGAGCGAGGATGAAAGATTCGTAGATGAGGAACGTTACAGTGAAGGACTTGAGAGACAGTGATGGACGTATCTTTTTTCGCTCTGACCGTAACTTAGGTACAAGCTGGCTCATTGGATTCCACACTCTCCTTTTTTTATTGTGGATCACGGATTTGTATTTTAAACCACCTCGGATACTATATCCTCTTGACAATGAGAGTCGAGAACGCGAAATGGACATTCAGTGCCTTTTATCTCCACGACAATACATCGGCGAAATGCTTTAGCTACGAGCTAACGTGATAGCATCGTGCTTTAACTGCATATAGAAACAAAAAAATAAACCCCTGACTGGAAGGATAGATAGAAAATCAACAATACTATTAAACCGTGGACATGTAAATACACGGTTAATGCTTTCCAGGCTGGCGAAGGTTAACAATGCTGTGCTAACGACGCCATTGAAGCTAACTTAGCAACTTAGCAACGGTACCTCACAGAGCTATGCTAAAAACATTAGCTCTCCACCTACGCCAGCCAGCCCTCATCTACTCATCAACACCCGTGCTCACCTGCGTTCCAGCGATCGGCAGAACGACGAAGGACTTCACCCGATGCGTTTGGCGGCCCGGGGACGTAGGAAGTCAAGGTGAGGTCGGCGGATAGCGCGGCTAGCGCTCCAACAAAGTCCTCCTGGTTGTGTTGCTGTAGTCCGCTGCTAATACACCGATCCCACCTATAACTGTCTTCTTTGCAGCCTTCATTGTTCATTAAACAAATTGCAAAAGATGTCCAAAATACTGTGGAATTATGAAATGAAAACAGAGCTTTTTGTATAGGATTCTACGGGTACCATAACTTCCGTTACTCTGACTTCGTCACGCGCATACGTCATCATACCGCGACGTTTTAGCCGGATATTTCCCGGGAAGTTTTAAATGTCACTTTATAAGTTAACCCGGCCGTATTGGCATGTGTTGCAATGTTAAGATTTCATCATTGATATATAAACTATCAGACTGCGTGGTCGGTAGTAGTGGGTTTTAGTAGGCCTTTAAAATGTAATATCGGAAATTATCGGTATCCATCCATCCCATCCATTTTCTACCGCTTGTCCCTTTCGGGGTCGCGGGGGTGCTGGAGCCTATCTCAGCTGCAATCGGGCGGAAGGCGGGGTACACCCTGGACAAGTCGCCACCTCATCACAGGGCCAACACAGATAGACAGACAACATTCACACACTGGGGCCCATTTACTGTTGCCAATCAACCTATCCCCAGGTGCATGTTTTTGTCGGTGGGAGAAAGCTGGAGTACCCGGAGGGAACCCACGCAGTCACGGGGAGAACATGCAAACTCCACACAGAAAGATCCCGAGCCCGGTATTGAACTCAGGACTACTCAGGACCTTCATATTGGTTTCATAATTATTGTTATCGGTTTTAAAAGGTAAAATGTGTGACTTTTTAAAACGCCGCTGTGTACACGGACGTAGTTGGAGAAGTACAGAGCGCCAATAAACCTTAAAGGCACTGCCTTTGCGTGCCGGCCCAGTCACATAATATCTACGGCTTTTCACACACACAAGTGAATGCAAGGCATACTTGGTCAACAGCCATACAGGTCACACTGAGGGTGACCGTATAAACCACTTTAATACTGTTACAAACATGCGCCAAACTGTGAACCCACACCAAACAAGAATGACAAACACATTTCGGGAGAACATTTGCACCGTAACACAACATAAACACAACAGAACAAATACCCAGAACCCCTTGCAGCACTAACTCTTCCGGGACGCTACAATATACACCCCCCTGGCCCCCCGCCCACCTCAACCTCCTCATGCTCTCTCAGGGAGAGCATAAAGTACTATCTATCTATCTATGTCCCAAATTCCAAGCTGCTGTTTTGAGGCATGTTAAAAAAAAAAAGCACTTTGTGACTTCAATAATAAATATGGCAGTGCCATGTTGGCATTTTTTTCCATAACTTGGGTTGATTTATTTTGGAAAACCTTGTTACATTGTTTAATGCATCCAGCGGGGCATCACAATAAAATTAAGCATAATAATGTGTTAATTCCACGAATGTATATATTGGTATCTGTTGATATCGGTATCGGTAATAAGAGTTGGACAATATCGGGATATCGGTAAAAAAGCCATTATCAGACATCTCTAGTCAGAATGTGTCAAAACTGGAGATCCACCGATATGTTTTTTTCAGGGCTGATATCGATTATTAGTCGTGAAGGATAACCCACATTCGGATCCGATATTCATTGGCGATAAAAGTGACATACTGGTGTTAAAATTTTTAATAAATACCATATTTTCCAGACTAGAGTGCACTGGTATATAATAATAATAATAATGGATTAGATTTTATATAGCGCTTTTCTATTATTAGATACTCAAAGCGCTCACAGAGAAGTGAGAACCCATCGTTCATTAACACCTGGTGGTGGTAAGCTACATTTGTAGCCACAGCTGCCCTGGGGTAGACTGACGGAAGCGAGGCTGCCAGTTTGCGCCTACGGCCCCTCCGACCACCACCTATCATTTATTCATCATTCATTTACCAGTGTGAGCGGCACCGGGGGCAAGGGTGAAGTGTCCTGCCCAATGACACAACGGCAGCGGTTTGAATGTCAAGAGGCGGGGAGCGAACCTGCAACCCTCAGGTTTCTGGCACGGCCGCTCTACCCACTACGCCATACCGCACCCACTAAATTTTAAAAATATTTTTCCATATATTGGGCACACCGGACTATAAGCCGCAGATATATATGTTGTGAAATGAGTTATTTACACATAAAGATTTTGTAAATGTTTATTTACATACCTTAATTGTTTCCAAATGGTGTTTGTAACACGGCAGTAAAACGGCTGATCAAACAAAACGGAAGTCATCGTCATGGACCCAATCAGCTAAAGCAGGGGTGTCAAACTCATTTTTAGCTCAGGGGCCACATGGAGGAAAATCTGTGCACTCGCGGGCCGGACTATTAAAATCATATAGAAACAAATATAAAAGTTTAGATCCATGAAGGAAAGAAGAAAGTGAATTAATGTTTATAACTGAATAAATTTACATATACAAAAAAAATTTTTTATTTTGTATTATCCGTTTTCTAGCCGTCCATTGCGGGTCTACTCGTACAGATTATTCACCATTGCGTGGTGTTCAGGTCTGTGGGACCCGTTTTCATTTTTTATTAAAAGAAAAATGATACAATTAATAAATTTTTCAAACTGAGACTCACTGACTTTGGCTCATTTTCTGTGAAGAACATATATCAGAATACATATTTAATGACCACACACCATACACCCCCCCTACACATTTCTATCACATATAAGATGTCCGGGTCCACTGGACCCGGGGCTAATAGAAGTGTGGAAATTGATGTTCTGTGTACCACACACACACACACACACCTTATCCCAATAAACATCTGTTAAAACCTTCAGTGCTGGTGCTCTGCTGATAAACACTGACTAATGCATCCACGCAGAGTTTTCACTGACTGAAAACTACTTTTAATGCCTCACAATCAAACACTTTTATGTTAAAATACTGAACAGATGTTTACCTTAACCCAATAAACATCTGTTCAATATTTTAACATAAAAGTGTTTGATTGTGAGGCATTAAAAGCCACAAAATGCAACAAGTCCATCAGACCCACAAACGCTGGCTGAGTAACAACAATATGAACATTACACAAGTTAATGAATTAAAAATAAGGTTTATGACAACCTTTTTCCAAAACACAATATAGAATGTGAGCTATCACAGGATAATGCATACAATTATCATTTGTTTTCAAATCGCTTACAAAAAAGTGGGACCCCAAAAATTTACTGTGGGACCTCATTTTTATGATTTGATGGGGTCCCTGAGACCCCATTTTGAAAATGTATCGAGTATTGGTGCATGCAAAACAGCAGCAGGCGGCTGTGGCCTGCGGGCCGGTTCTAATACTAATCAAATATCATCCCGGGGGCCATAGATCATTAATTCTTGACTTTGACACATAGGAGCTAAACAGACTCAATAACTCCACGGTGACGTTTTGGTGAATTTACTGAGGAATTTGTGAAACTGAAACAATACAAAATGAATGCCATTGTGAGTTAATAATACTAACACAGACACCCGTAAACATGTTAACATATTAGCTAATGCTAAGGACACAAGCTTTATTACATTACGATCGCACGTACAAACGTGAATGAAAAGACTATTGCAGACATGGGGCAAATTAGTAAGTATGAATAGTTTTAGTTATATTTTAAAACTTACAAACATTGCTTGGAGTGATGAATGAAGAATCCGTACGAGTAGACCCGCAATGGACGGTTAGAAAACAGATCGGGCACTTGAATGCTCTAAACAGAAGGAAAATGCAGCACTGCAGCACCCGCAGTAAGCAAACTCGTCCAAAATAATGGCGCTGAGGTGTATACCTGCTAATTTAGCATGCTAATAGAATGGTACCATGAAGAAAATGAGCTACGAGCCGCAAATAGCCCCCAAGCCGTACTTTGGACACCCTGGATTCGACAGTTGACGTGTGCGTTTGAGCGCAGCTAAGAGACAAGTTTGATTGGTGAAAATGACGCTGACTGGCTAAAATATGCGGGGAAGTTGCAGGCCCTGGACAAAGTTGCGAGTCTGCACATAATTTATGGAGATTAATTAGCGTGAATTCAGAACTATTGCACTGTTGTGCCGTGAGATTTTTGGGATATATAAAACACTGCTGTTATAATTCTATATGCATGCATTTTGATGACCACCCACAGGGGGCTATGCTCGCTCTCTTCACTGGGACTGTGTCATGGTTAAAAGTGTTCCACGCTATAACTACCCCACCCAGAAGCTGGGTCACGGGGTCGGGTCCAACGACGCCAGCTCATATTAACAAATGTGGTTTGAAAGTGGTTTGGATCCGGTGGGTTTAAAAGTTGAGTTGTGACACGCCAACGAGCTCATAAGCCACACAGACATGTTTTGATGAGGGATACAAATGGTTCTGTGGGAGAGTTATATGTATCTTGTCTATTCTGCATAAATGATAGTAAGCAGAACCAAAAGTCTATTTATTTTGGAATCAGTTCTGCGGGCTGCTGAAAACTGTATCACAATATCAGTGTTTTATATCGGTCAATATCGATAAGTATTTATGTAATTGATGACCTATGGAAAATAGGGAGCAGGATAACTTTTTTTTAATTTTTTTATCTGAAATATAACCTTCCTCTAATTAGAATCCCCTCAGATATCAAGGCAGAAAGAAGAGATGTCCGATAATGGCTTTTTTTCCGATATCCGATATTGTCCAACTCTTAATTACCGATTCAGATATCAACCGATACCGATATACTGTATACAGTCGTGGAATTAACACATTATGATGCCTAATTTTGTTGTGATGCCCCGCTGGATGCATTAAACAATGTAACAAGGTTTTCCAAAATAAATCAACTCAATTTATGGGGGAAAAAAAATGCCAACATGGCACTGCCATATTTATTATTGAAGTCACAAAGTGCATTATTTTTTTTAACATGCCTCAAAACAGCAGCTTGGAATTTGGGACATGCTCTCCCTGAGAGAGCATGAGGAGGTTGAGGTGGGCGGGGTTGAGGTGGGGGGTTAGGGGATAGTGTATATTGTAGCGTCCTGGAAGAGTTAGTGCTGCAAGGGGTTCTGGGTATTTCTTCTGTTGTGTTTATGTTGTGTTACGGTGCGGATGTTCTCCCGAAATGTGTTTGTCATTCTTGTTTGGTGTGGGTTCACAGTGTGGCGCATATTTGTAACAGTGTTAACACCCTCAGTGTGACCTGTATGGCTGTTGACCAAGTATGCTTTGCATTCACTTGTGTATGTGAAAAGCCGTAAATATTATGTGATTGGGCCGGCACGCAAAGGCAGTGCCTTGAAGGTTTATTGTTGCTCTGTACTTCTCCCTACGTCCGTGTAACACTCCGTACAGCTGCGTTTTAAAAAGTCATACATTTTACTCTTTGAAACCGATACCGATAATTACATTTTAAAGCATTTATCGGCCGATAATATCGGCAGTCCGATATTATCGGACATCTCCAGGAGAAAGCATGGAAAAAACTCAATGTAAACAAAATATTAAAATCACATTAAACACTTAACAATAAGCCCTTAAAATGAAGGTGCAAAAATAAGCAATATTTAAGAAATGTTCAATTAAGTGTAAGAAAATAGGGCAAAGTGTGAAAATTAAAACAGCTGTGCTCTAAAGGGTGAGCACATGGTCTTGGTGGGGACAAGCGCCTTGCATCATTTACAGACCACATTGGTCTGACTACCGTGACTTAGAAAAAATCCAAAAAGTGTCGTACTGTCGAATTGACTTTTCCTCTTTTATTCACAATTTCTTCATTTTGACTACTTCTTCTCACTCCATGCAAAGAATCGACCGCCAGACAACCAAACTTGATGGTTGATACGGTTACCCGATTGGCTGCTGGCGTGTCACTCCCACTGATAAGTGATCACTTCCTGCGTTGCTCGGTACGAGAGAGCGAATGTCTTTGTTCATGCAACCAACCTTGCTTCCATACTTCCGCTTTCTTGCGACAAAATTATCAAACGCTTTTTATTTGATACTGATTATGTGTTCATTGCAATATACACTGATATCGTTTAATGCTAGTTTTAGTTCTTGGCCTCACTGTGTCCTTATCTGATGCAAACTCTCAAGAGTTGATATGCGATATGGTCAGCAAGACCCAGGCTCTAGATACCAAGGGGGGGGTCGGCAACCCGCGGCTCTAGCGCCGCTCTAGTGGCTTCCTGGAGCGTTTTTGAAAATGTATGAAAATGGAAAAAGATGGCGTTGGAAAGAAGGTGCGAATCTGGTAACAAATGAAGGAAGAAATAATTCCCAAGAAAAACAGCAGGGGGTCCATCGTGTGGCGGTGGTTTGGCTTCAAGCGGGAAGATGTTGAACAGACACAACCGTAATTTGTCAAGTGTGGGGCAAAAGCTTTGCTACAAAAAGTAGCATTACTGCTAATTTGCAGCATCATTTGAAAAGACACCCGCTAGAGAATGAAGAGTGCTTGAAACTCCACATGTCAACATCTCCGTTCGGTGCCACACCAACAAAATGCCGAGGCAACCATTTCCACATCAACACCGTATGAAAAAAATAGTCAACAACAGAAGGAGATAACGTCCGCAGGAACCTACCACATAGCGAAGGACATACACTATTTGATTTCCTATTATGCAGCTCATTTTTATTTGACACTTATTGAAATATTTTGTTTGACAAAAGTGCACTTTATTTGTTTTAAACTATTGTAGTGGCGTTCTGTACAAAAAGTGCACTTTAATTTAGTGTTGTTTTGATATGTCATCTTAGTGACATCATGCACAAAAGTGCACTAATAGCTTGTTTTAAAATGTCTCTGACAATCTTGCACTTTCTGTTTTGAAATGACATGAATGTTTGTGCCACTGCTTAATAACTCTTTAATAAATACACTTTTGCTAAATTGACTTAGTTGTGATTTCCCTCTCTGCATGAAAGTTAAAAGAATGAGCATATATTAATGCAGTATGAAGAAGAATGTTTTAATGTAGACACATAGAATCATCATACTGCTGTGATTATATGCATCAAGTGTTCATTCAAGGCTAAGGCAAAATATCGAGATATACATCATGTATCGCGATATGGCCTAAAAATATCGAGATATTGAAAAAAGGCCATATTACCCAGCCCTAATTCAAACTCACACACACAGTTTCCTGCAGGACAGTGCGATCTTTTCAGGGACAAGCGTACACCATACCATACCATACCAACTTTATTTATAAAGCCCTTTAAAAACAACCACAGTTGAAGAACAAAGGGCTGTACACCACAAAGAAAATAAAGGCAAAGAACAGACTAAAAAATAACATTTAAAACATGAGTAAAATACACAATGAAAAAGCAAATACAAATGACCCTAAGAACAATTTGTTAGATAAAAAGCAGTTAAAAACAGTTAAAAGTCTCATGCTGAGTTAAAAGCCAGTGAATAAAAATGGGTTTTAAGAAGGGTCTTAAAAGTAGCCAAGAAGGGGCCTGTCTCACATGGAGAGGGAGATGGTTCCAGAGTTTGGGACCCGCAACAGAGAAGGCTCTGTCCCCTCTGAGCTCACGCTTTGATTTGGGTACCTCCAGGATCAGCTGATCAGCTGACCTGAGGGACCGGGTGGGGACAAAGAGGTGGAGCAGCTCAGAGAGGTAAGGTGGGGCAACACCATGTAAGGATTTTTAAAAAATGCACACAGGGCAACTTATTACCGTTTCAATGAATGCAGGTTTGGGACCTGTCGGGATGGCGAGGCATGTAGACCGGAGACAGTGTTGATGTGCATGACACATGACACACTGGGCCTCAGCCAGCATTCACAGACGCAAGACTCATGGACGGCAGTCAGTGGCAGTGTAAATTTGGGAAGCAGCGAGGCGATGGGAGCTTAAAGGCCTACTGAAAGCCACTACTACCGACCACGCAGTCTGATAGTTTATATATCAATGATGAAATCTTAACATTGCAACACATGCCAATACGGCCGGGTTAACTTATAAAGTGCAATTTTAAATTTCCCGCTAAACTTCCGGTTGAAAAACACATTTAGATATGACGTATGCGCGTGACGTCACGTTGGCTACGGAAGTATTCGTACCCAATGTGTCACCGTACAAACTGCTCTGTTTTCATCGAACAATTCCACAGTATTCTGCACGTCTGTGTTGGTGAATCTTTTGCAATTTGTTTAATGGACAATGGAGACTGCAAATAAGAAAGTTGTAGGTGCGATCGGTGTATTAGCGGCGGACTACAGCAACACAATCAGGAGGTTGTGTTGTGTTTGAGTTGGATACGAGACGCACTACTGTGAGTACAGCTTTGGCTTCCAAACATTTGATCGCTTGCCCGTACGTGCGTGTCGCTATGTGCATGTCACGTACATAACTTTGGGGAAATATATGTTTCTTGCCGACTCTGATGGCGACCGGGGTGTCGTCGAAAGCTACAACGCCCGCTGCCGCTCCGTAGTTAGCTTCAATTGTTAAGCTTCGCCAAGCTGGAAATTATTAACCGTGTATTTACATGTTCATGGTTTAATAGTATTGTTGATCTTCTGTCTATCCCTCCAGTCAGGGTTTTTTTTAATTTTGTTTCTATCTGCATTTGAGACTGATGCTATCACATTAGCTACGTAGCTAAGTTAGTTAGCTTCAATTGTTAAGAATCAGAATCAGAATAGTTTTATTGCCATTGTTTGAGAACGGGTTCACAAACTAGGAATTTTTCTTGGTTCAAACGTGCGACATAAAACACATATAACACATATTTGGTATAAAAAGAGCTGTGACTGAGCTATCAGATAGACTTAGAAGGGATTCAAGCTGGAAATTATTAACCGTGTATTTACATGTTCATGGTTTAATATAGGGTTGTCCGATAATATCGGCCTGCCGATATTATCGGCCGATAAATGCGTTAAAATGTAATATCGGAAATTATCGGTATCGGTTTTTTTATTATCTGTATCGTTTTTTTTTTGTTTGTTTTTTATTAAATCAACATAAAAAACACAAAATACACTTACAATTAGTGCACCAACCCAAAAAACCTCCCTCCCCCCATTTCTTTCTGTTATCAATATTCTGGTTCCTACATTATATATCAATATATATCAATACAGTCTGCAAGGGATACAGTCTGTAAGCACACATGATTGTGCGTGCTGCTGGTCCACTAATAGTACTAACCTTTAACAGTTAATTTTACTCATTTTCATTAATTACTAGTTTCTATGTAACTGTTTTTATATTGTTTTACTTTCTTTTTTATTCAAGAAAATGTTTTTAATTTAGTTATCTTATTTTATTATTTTTTTTAAAAAGTACCTTATCTTCACCATACATGGTTGTCCAAATTAGGCATAATAATGTGTTAATTCCACGACTGCATATATCGGTTGATATCGGTATCGGTTGATATCGGTATCGGTAATTAAAGAGTTGGACAATATCGGAATATCGGCAAAAAGCCATTATCGGACATTCCTAGTTTAATAGTATTGTTGATCTTCTGTCTATCCTTCCAGTCAGGGTTTTTTAAAATTTTGTTTCTATCTGCATTTGAGACTGATGCTATCACGTTAGCTACGTAGCTAAGTTAGTTAGCTTCAATTGTTAAGCTTCGCCAAGCTGGAAATTATTAACCGTGTGTTTACATGTTCATGGTTTAATAGTATTGTTGATCTTCTGTCTATCCTTCCAGTCAGTTTTTTTTTATTTTGTTTCTATCTGCATTTGAGACTGATGCTATCACGTTAGCTACGTAGCTAAGTTAGTTAGCTTCTATTGTTAAGCTTCGCCAAGCTGGAAATTATTAACTGTGTATTTACATGTTCATGGTTTAATAGTATTGTTGATCTTCTGTCTATCCTTCCAGTCAGGGTTTTTTTTAATTTTGTTTCTATCTGCATTTGAGACCGATGCTATCACGTTAGCTCAGTAGCTAAAATGTGTCAACGACGTATTGTCGTGGAGAAAAAAAGTCACTGTGAATGTCCATTTCGCGTTCTCGACTCTCATTTTCAAGAGGATATAGTATCCGAGGTGGTTTAAAATACAAATCCGTGATCCACAATAGAAAAAGGAGAGAGTGTGGAATCCAATGAGCCAGCTTGTACCTAAGTTACGGTCAGAGCGAAAAAAGATACACCCTGCACTGCCTCTAGTCCTTCACTCTAACGTTCCTCATCCATGAATCTTTCATCCTCGCTCAAATTAATGGGGTAATCGTCGCTTTCTCTGTCCGAATCTCTCTCGCTCCATTTTAAACAATGGGGAATTGTGAGGAATATTACCTCCTGTGACGTCACGCTACTTCCGGTACAGGCAAGGCTTTTTTATCAGCGACCAAAAGTTGCGAACTTTATCGTCGTTGTTCTATACTAAATCCTTTCAGCAAAAATATGGCAATATCGCGAAATGATCAAGTATGACACATAGAATGGATCTGCTATACCCGTTTAAATAAAAAAAAATAATTTCAGTAGGCCTTTAGAATGAACACAACCTTCAACGCCGCACATGTAACCAGGGCGACTGAAGGACATCAACACATGACATGAACACACACACACAAGCTGTCAATCTTTTGCATTTTCAGCACCCCCGGTCTGTCCTTCCCCACCCCCCATCACCCCCCCTCCAACCACCGCCAGTCAGCATTGTGCTCGGAATAAAAAGTGTCTCTGTGTGCGTGAAGGGCAGAGTGGTGCATGGCATGGCCTGGGACTGACCGGACGGTGTGTGTGTGTGTGTGTGTGCGTGTGTGTGCGTGTGTGTGTGTGCATGTGTGTGTGCATGTGTGTGTGTGTGTGTGTGTGTGTGTGTGTGTGTGTGCATGTGTGTGTGTGTGTGGTAAACAAATGCTCAGAAGAGAGAGAGAGAGACACACACACACAAAAAAACGACTTACCGTGCAGCAGGCAGTCCTCTCTTTGCCAAGTCCGCTCGTACCCGCTCGCCAACGTGACGGTAAATGTTGACGATAGTTGTGATGGAGGCCTCTCGTACCTACGGGAAACATCAACGACGTTTAAGTTGACATTCAAGCTTTTCAGGCCCCTTGCAGCGGCAGTGATATACAGTGTACACAGGGCCCCCCGGCTTTCCGTTGTTTAGGATGTCTCTTGGCAAAAATCCAGGTTAAGAGCCTCCCCACCACTAGTTGGCGTAGAAAACCCTGGAAGATCCGACCAAAACAGTCTGTCCTACTCGCTAGCGTTTCCTTATAGCAAGAAATGGATATACCTATAAGTCGCTACTTTTTTTTTGACGCTTTGCACCCTGCGGCTTATAAAAACGGTGCAGCTCATTTATGGATTTCTCTTCGCTGACGGCATCAATGCAAACACTTTTCATAAAACACAAGCAAATACATTGAAATGGTGCGATGTTGTTTGTGCTAAGGCGGCCATGCTTCCTACCGTTTTAAGACTAAGATTTGGTTAAAATTCATGCTCCATACTGTTTTAAGAACATTAAAATTCATGCTCCATACTGTTTTAAGAACATTAAAATTCATGCTCCATACTGTTTTAAGAACATTAAAATTCATGCTCCATACTGTTTTAAGAACATTAAAATTCATGCTTCATACTGCTTTAAAAACATTAAAATTCATGCTTCATACTGCTTTAAGAACATTAAAATTCATGCTCCATACTGTTTTATGAACATTAAAATTCATGCTCCATACTGCTTTAAGAACATTAAAATTCATGCTCCATACTGTTTTAAGAACATTAAAATTCATGCTTCATACTGCTTTTAGAACATTAAAATTCATGCTCTGCCTGCTTTAAGAACATTAAAATTCATGCTCCATACTGCTTTTAGAACATTAAAATTCATGCTCCATACTGCTTTTAGAACATTAAAATTCATGCTCAAGGGTTTCCCACACATTCATTTATTTGTGGCGGCCCGCCACAAAAGAATTATGTCCGCCACAAATAAAAATGAAAAAAAAATGTTTTGGTTTTTTTTTTGTCCTCTCCAGCTTCTCAGGCAAATCATATAGTTGATGTAGATGCCCATATCGGCTGTTCAGATTTACTTTACAAAAGAGAAGTGTAGGATACTTCTCTTGTTGCCTAGAGGGGGGTGGGGGGGGTTACCCACATATGCGGTCCTCTCCAAGGTTTCTCATAGTCATTCACATTGACGTCCCACTGGGGTGAGTTTTCCTTGCCCGTATGTGGGCTCTGTACCGAGGATGTCGTTGTGGCTTGTACAGCCCTTTGAGACACTTGTGATTTAGGGCTATATAAATAAACATTGATTGATTGATTGATATTTGTATTTGACTTTATTAAATGTATTCATATTAGCAACACAACATGTGTATATAACAAAGGGTGCAAAGTCTGCAGGCAGTAGGAAACACATGGTTAAGTGTAGGGAGTAAAACTGATGGCAGTCTAAAGTTCAAGATTTTTGGAGCTCTTTGTTCAGTGGATCAGATGTTTGATGAAGCTCTGTGTCTATCTACCACCACTACTGTTTTCTGTTTATTTGTTACTGACTGTGGCAGGACACCTCTGCCTCTGTTTCACTTTATGTTGCTGGTAAATAATATGGTTGTAGTAGTAGGCTAAAGTTAAATTATTTAGTATGCACTAATTAAAGGGGCAGAGCTTTGAGACATTTTAGCTTTTATATTTTATAAAATATGTTTTTTGTAAGAACCACAATTAATAAATATATTTCAGTGAATAACTTATTGTTCAAATCTGTATATAAAATTATATTGTAAAATGGATGGATGGATGGATGGATGGACGTTTAAAACAAAACTGTTATTATTGATAAGTATACATTTTTTTAGCCTTTTTAGAGAAAATCAAATCATAGTACATTATTCAAATTACTCGATGATGTCATGGTGACCACGCCCATAGCCACGCCTCCACCGCCACAGGTATCTTGGAAGTTTATGGGAAACACTGTGCTCCATACTGTTTTAAGAACATTAAAATTCATGCTCCATACTGCTTTTAGAACTCTAAAATTCATGCTCCATACTGCTTTTAAAACAGTAGCTGTAATTACAGACATTATTGCTGCTTGGTTACAAGCAGTAACATGTTCAATTTCATTTTTTTTTTTAATCAGGTCTTCAGTCGGTGGCCATGATCTGCAGGCCTGCAGGGCCTTTCGCACTTATTTTGTTCCAACCTGAAGCCCTCTGTGATTGGATGCTGGGATGCTTGTGAAAAGGTTGGGGAACAGATGAGGGTGGGCGGCCCCGTTTAGGATGCTGATTGGTCGGGACAGCGTGTGGGTGGTGGTGGATAATCACCGGGTAGACGACAGCAGCAAATTTCAGCTTTGGGGTGCAGGAGGCTGAAGACTTCTCCCTGCTCTAATCTCCCCTCAAACACACACGCGCAAGTGCATCTCCTTGCTAATAACAGTAATGATAGAAGTATCTAAGAATCTGGGTATTATCTTCCACCCAACTGTCTCCTTTGAGTCACATCAAGAGTGTTACTAAAACGGCCTTCTTTCATCTCCGTAATATCGATAAAATTTGTTCCATTTTGTCCACTAGCGACGCTGAGATCATTATTCATGCGTTCGTTACGTCTCGTCTCGATTACTGTAACGTATTATGTCACCCACATCTGCGGTCCTCTCCAAGGTTTCTCATAGTCATTCTCATTGACATCCCACTGGGTTGTGAGTTTTTCCTTAACCTTATGTGGGATCTGAACCGAGGATGTCGTTGTGGCTTGTGCAGCCCTTTGAGACACTAGTGATTTAGGGCTACATAAATAAACATTGATTGATTGATTGAAGTAACGTAGCTCTTTTCTTACCTGAGGGTTTTGGTCTCCAGTGAGAGTGCAGAGATGAGGAACTATTTTACTGAGGCTCAGCGAGCGCGAGCCGTACCTGCAAGACACACACCAGGAGTGTTAAAGACGTGACGTGAATGCACAAAGGCGACAACGTAGCCTTGTTGGACATGCCAGTTCGTACGTCCACTCAAAACACAGCATCAGCAGTTCAGGTTACCCTGTGTGTAGCTGCATCGGCTCCTGTATCGCATGATTTACTAGCAGGTACTCGCTCCACAATTCGCACGTCAGTGTCAGCCGTTTGCAAAAAGATGCTAACATTAGCGCCGCGACTCTAACAGGCCAGTTTAGCTGTGTGAGGTAAGCTCCAGGCATCTGCAAAACATTTGGCTGAGTTGAAAGTAGGGATGGCATCGTTTACATTTGAACTGATACTAGTACTGAATCAGTACTTTTGAAACAGCCTTGCTGCTTAATATAATATAATTACTACTACATTACATACACTTTTTAACTTGTACAATATCACTACTACTACATCACTTACAATATATTACTCTGTAATATAACTACTACTACATTACATACAATATATTACTCCTACTACATTACATATGTATTACTTGTACAATATAACTACTACTACATTACATACATTATATTACTCCCACTACATTACATATTATGTATTACTTGTACAATATCACTACTACTACTACATTACATACATTATATTACTCTTACAATATCACTACTACTGCATTACTTACAAAATATTACTTGTACAATATCACTACTACATTACTTACAATATATTACTATGTAATATAACTACTACTGCATTACTTACAATATATTACTTGTACAATATAACTACTACTACATTACTTACAATATATTACTCGTACAATATCACTACTACTACATTACTTACAATATATTACTCTGTAATATAACTACTACTACATTACTTACAATGTATTACTCCTACTACATTACATATTATGTATTACTCATACAATATAACTACTAATACATTACATACAATACATTACTCGTGCAATATAAATACTACTACATAACATACAACATATTACTTGTAAAATATCACTACTACTACTACTGCATTACATACATTATATTACTCTTACAATATCACTACTACTGCATTACTTACAATATATTACTTGCACAATATCACTACTACATTACTTACAATATATAACTCATACAATATCACTACTACTACTACTACTACTACTACTACATTACTTACAATGTATTACTCATACAATATAACTACTATTACATTACATACAATATATTACTCGTGCAATATAAATACTATTACATAACATACAATATATTACTTGTACAATATCACTACTACTACTACTACATTACATACTATATATTACTCCTACTACATTACAAATTATGTATTACTTGTACAATATCACTACTACTACATTACATACATTATATTACTCTTACAATATCACTACTACTACATTACTTACAATATATTACTTGCATAATATCACTTACAATTTATTACTTGTACAATATCACTACTACTACATTACATACATTATATTACTCTTACAATATCACTACTACTACATTACTTACTGTTGTGTACATACATCTACTGATGCTTAGTCTGGACACATCCTCAGTGACCTCTTGGATTCACCGGGCGTTTCGGGTCTCTCAACTGGTCATACGCCCTCCTCCAAGCGACCCAACCGGGGGTGATCAAATCCCCCGGCTTGTGTCCAGACGGCTCGCTAGCTACCATGACTCCAAGGATCTCCTCTTTTGAGCCACAACCATCTCGAGGCCCTTTCCGCCGCTTCGGTGGTACTGCGGATGGCTCTCCTCTTTCTCTCTCCATCGATGCCCAAACTGCTGAAGGCTCTGACCAAGGAACGGGCTGCAAATCCTCTGCATCCAACCTCCACAGGAAAACACCTTGCTCTCCAACCAGCCTATTGACAGTCGCTGACCATACTTGGAGAGCTTCCTCTCGAAGGCTTCTTCCAGGCGATCTTCCCACGGGACTGTCAGCTCCAGTAGCACAGCTTGTTTGGTGGACTCAGACACAAGGACAATGTCTGGTCGCAGGGTGGTGACTGCGATGAGGCTGGGGAACTTCAGCTGGTTTTCAAGGTCCACCAACAACTGCCAGTCTTTTGCAGACGTCAGGATGCCTGCTGATGTTCTACTAGCAGGAGTTGGCGTGTCCCCCGCTCTGACAAAGGCGATGGTTTTCTTGGAGGGGTGGAACTGTTTTGCCCATGCCAGTCCTGTGCTAATGGCTTCAGCGATGGTCTTCAGGACTTGGTCATGCCTCCACCTGTACCTTCCATCTCCAAGTGCCCTTGTACAGCAACTGAGGATGTGTTCCAGGGTTCCTCGCTTGGAGCACAGTGGGCATGCTGGTGTCTCTGCTATGCCCCATGTGTGCAGGTTTGAAGGGCTTGGGAGCACATCATACACTGCCTGGATGAGAAATTTGATGCGCTGCGGCTCGGCTTTCCAAAGCTCAGCCCAGGTCACACTCCTCTCAACCGCATTGTCCCATCTTGTCCAAGCTCCCTGTTGCTTCATTCCAACAGCCTTGCAGGTTCTTGTCTCCTCCACTGCCGCTCTCACCTCATCCTGAACAAGACGTCGGCCTTCCTTCCCCCTAGTGTTCAGTTGGGGAGTTGGAAAGGATCCTAGCCCAGCTCGACCCCGTGTGACTGCTCCAACCAGGCTCCTGTGTCGCAGCCTTGCATCTGCCTCTTGAACTGCTTCCTCTGCCCTCCATTTCCTGCCAGTCCTCACTTGGATCCCTGCTTTGGCCACCTTTGGATCACTTGAGTCCCTGTACTGTACCACTTCTCTGGCTCTAGTTACCTTAAATTCCTCCTCCAAGGATTTGAAAGGCAACTGCAGTTTGTTGCTGTTCCCGTAGAGTGCAATGCTACTCAGGCTCTTAGGTAGTCCCAGCCATCTCCGGAGGTGGTTGCTGACCCTCCATTCTAGGATCTCAACTGTCGAGATGGGGAACGAGTAGATGAGGAGGGGCCACAGGATCCTGGGAAGAATGCCATGCTGGTAAATCCAGGCTTTAAACTTCCCAGGTAAGCCTGACTTGTCCACGGATTTCAGCCAGCCATCCAGCTCAGCGCATGTCGACTGGATGGAGGTTGTGTCTCTCAAAGAGCAGTCAAAAACCTTGCCCAAGCTCTTGACTGGCTTCTCTGAGATAGTTGGAATGGCCGTGCCTGTGATGTTAAACCGGAACTTGTCCTCCACCTTCCCCTTCTTCAGCACCATTGATCTGGATTTGGCGGGGTTTGAAACTCATCCGGGCCCACTCCACCAACTTTTCAAGTCCCTTCAGAATCCAACGGCAGCCTGGAACTGATTCTGTCATGACTGTGAGGTCATCCATGAATGCCCTGATGGGTGGTTGCCTTTGTCCGGAATTTGTGCGGGGCCCTCTGCACTCTGGCTCAGCAGACTTGGTGAGCATGTTCATAGCTAGTGAGAACAGTGTCACAGAGATAGTACACCCTGTAATAATACCAATCTCCACTTTGTGCCAACTGGATGTTGTTGGTCCGGAAGAGACCCTCATCCTGAAATTGCTGTAGTAATCAGCAATGACTTACAATATATTACTTGCATAATATCACTACTACATTACTTACAATTTATTACTCGTACAATATCACTACTACTACATTACTTACAATATATTACTCGTACAATATAACTACTACTACTACATTACATACAATATATTACTCGTGCAATATAACTACTACTACATTACATACAATATATTACTCGTACAATATCACTACTACTACATTACTTACAATATATTACTCGTACAATATAACTACTACTACATAACATACAATATATTACTCGAACATTATCACTACTACTACATTACTTACAATATATTACTTGTAAAATATCACTACTACTACATCACTTACAATATATTACTCTATAATATAACTACTACTACATTACATACAATATATTACTCCTACTACATTACATATTATGTATTACTTGTACAATATCACTACTACTACATTAAATACATTATATTACTCTTACAATATCACTACTACTGCATTACTTACAATATATTAGTTGTACAATATCACTACTACATTACTTACAATATATTACTCATACAATATAACTACTATTACATTACATACAATACATTACTCGTACAACTACTACTACTACATTACATACAATATATTACTCGTGCAATATAAATACTACTACATAACATACAATATATTACTTGTACACTATCACTACTACTACATTACTTACAATATATTACTCGTACAATATCACTACTACTCCTACATTACTTACAATATATTATTCCTACAATATCACTACTACTACATTACATACATTACATTACTCGTACAATATCTAGTGTTTCCACACATTCATTTATTTGTGGGTGCCCGCCACAAAAGAATTAAGGCCGCCACAAAAAAAATATTATTATTTTTTTTAAATTAAAACATTTTTATTTTTATTTTTTGGTCCTGTCCAGCTTCTCAGGCAAATATAGTTGATGTAGATGCCCATATCGGCTGTTCAGATTTACTTTACAAAAGAGAAGTGTAGGATCAAGATTTTTGGAGCTCTTTGTTCAGTGGATCAGATGTTTGATGAAGCTTTGTGTCTATCTACTACCACTACTGTTTTCTGTTTATTTGTTACTGACTGTGGCAGGACACCTCTGCCTCTGTTTCACTTTATGTTGCTGGTAAATAATATGGTTGTAGTAGTAGGCTAAAGTTAAATTATTTAGTATGCACTAATTAAAGGGGCAGAGCTTTAAGAGACATTTTAGCGTTTATATTTTTATAAGATATATTTTTTGAAAGAACCACAATTAATAAATAGATTTCAGTGAATAACTTATTGTTCAAATCTGTATATACATATGTACATAGTGTTGTAATTATATTGTAAAATGGATGGATGGACGTTTAAAACAAAACTGTTATTATTAATTAGTAAGTATACATTTTTTGAGCCTTTTTAGAGAAAATCATATCATTGTAGTAAATTATGCAAATTACTCGACTTGATGTCATGGTGACCACGCCCATAGCCACATAGGCAGTTTATGGGAAACACTGATATCACTACTACTACATTACTTACAATATATTACTCGTACAATATAACTACTACTACATTATTTACAATATATTACTGGTACAGTATAACTACAACTACATTACTTACAATATGTTACTTGTATAATAGAACTACATTACTCGTACAATATAACTACTACTACTACATTACTTACAATATATTACTGGTACAATATAACTACTACTACATTACATACAATACATTACTCGTACAATATACATAACTACTACTACATTACATACAATACATTACTCGTACAATATCACTACTACTACTACACGTTAGTGTGTTTTGTGTAAGCCAGTAACTTGACGAGCAACAAAGCCACAACACAACGCAAGCAAGATAAGGGGACTTTTAGGGCGATAAAATTGCGAGAATACGCTGTCTCAGCACATTGACTTTCTCAGATGGAATCTGTGAGTGAGACTGTGGTCACGGGGGGGAAATATGTCTACAGATGGGGGAAGGAGCGGGGTGATGTTGTGTTTGGCAACGTGATTTGAGAAAAGTAAAACATCATAGAGGATCGTGCGAGGATTCGAGTAATGGAGAACAGATTTGGATGCTAAAAGACGGCAGAAGAAAGAAGTGTGCAGGAATTAAGGTCATGTGACGTGCAGCACATGTGCCACCTTGACCCACATTTTAAGGAGATTAATCCCAGAGAGTCTTTAAGAAAATGGGGCGAGCTTGTGGAGGTGATGGTTAGGTCTGTAAACAAGATTAAAGGCAAATCATGTAATATGAGATTTGGTGGAAATGACGTTTAGAATATTGGATCTATAACAATGTATGGTAATAGTCATTGACAAGATCTCACTGGAGAACGCTAAAAAAATAAATGTACTTACAATCCGAGCGTGGCACTGAGGCAGAGGCAGAGTCCTTCTCGGCTGCGGAAGTTCTTGTGTTTAAAAGAAGGAAGGAGTCGTTCCCAGACGTACTGTGAGGAGGGAGAGAGGCGAAGCGTGAGTGGGAAGATCACGGCAGGTCACTTGACAGCAGCTGAGAAGATTACGGAGCAGGTTGACGACCCGATGCTCCCTCCAGGGGGTGTGACCAGGACATATTCCTGTGGTGTCCAGAAGAGGGCGCCCATAACGACCACAGAGGATACATGCAGTGCGGTATTCACAGCGCTTCACTTTTTCTATATTTCATGTTACAGCCATTCCAAAATGGAATGCATTATTTTGTCTTCAAAATTCTACATACAATACCCAATGACGATGTAAAAACCTTTTTTTAAAGATATTTTGGCAAAAATGTTAAAAATTTAAAACTAAGAAATCACAGAGAAGTATTGAAAGCCTTCGTGAAATACTTTGTTGATGCACCTCCTCCACTGATCGCTCCAGAGTCCTGGTGGTTCCAAACGTCTTATTGTGCTTATTGGGACTTTCAAGGCACCCTTGCCCAGATCTCTGCCTAGACGTCTAGAGACAATTCCTTGGACTTCATTCTTGGTTTGTATGCACAGGTGTGTGCCTTTCCAAATCATATGCAACCAATTCAGTTTACCACAGGCACACTCTAATTTAGCTGAAGAAACATCTCAGGGATGATCAGTTGAAACAATTTGCACCTGAGCTCACTTTTGAGCTCCATGGCAAAGGCTGTGAATACTTATCTAAATTTAAAATCTTTTTTTAAAACTTTTTCTTTTTTAAATTTGCATAAATGTAAAAAAAAAATTTTAATAGTCATTTTGGGGTATTGTGTGTATGAGGACAAAAAAATAATGTATTCCATTTTGGAATAAGGCTGTAACATAACAAAATGTGGAACAAGAAAAGCACTGTATGAAAGTCAATTTGCGTCTTTGTGGCTTTTTTTAACACTGAATTTATCCAAAAAAATTTGCGTTTGAATTTTGTGAACTGAATGTTTTATTTATTTTTTTTAAATCAAATTATGCGGACAATTTCATTAAAAAAAACTCAGTTTTAAAATTCAAAAAAAGATTTTATTTAAACTGAATTTTTATACACTGAATTTTAAAACACTGATTTTGTTTCAATGAAATCGTCGACATAATTTGGGGCAAAAAAATGCAGTTCCCAAAACTCAAACGCAAAAAATTCTGTTTCATAAATTCTGTGTAAAAAAAAAAAAAGCTTTCATAATAAATACAGAAATTAACCTCCATAGCTGTGAATCAGGATGCACTGTGCAGTGTTCCCCACATATTCATTTATTTGTGGCGGCCCGCCACGAAAGAATTAAGGCCGCCACAAATAGATTTTTTTTTTTTTTTGTCCTGTCCAGCTTCTCAGGCAAATTATATAGTTGATGTAGATGCCCATATCGGCTGTTCAGATTTACTTAACAAAAGAGAAGTGTAGGATCAAGATTTTTGGAGCTCTTTGTTCAGTGGATCAGATGTTTGATGAAGCTTTGTGTCTATCTACCACCACTACTGTTTTCTGTTTATTTGTTACTGACTGTGGCAGGAAACCTCTGCCTCTGTTTCACTTTATGTTGCTGGTAAATAATATGGTTGTAGTAGCAGGCTAAAGTAAAATTATTTAGTATGCACTAATTAAAGGGGCAGAGCTTTAAGAGACATTTTAGCTTTTATATTTTTATAAGATATATTTTTTGGAAGAACCGCAATTAATAAATATATTTCAGTGAATAACTTATTGTTAAAATCTGTATATAAATATGTACATAGTGTTGTAATTATATTGTAAAATGGATGGATGGATGGATGGATGGACGTTTAAAACAAAACTGTTATTAATTAGTAAGTATACATTTTTTTAGCCTTTTTAGAGAAAATCATATCATTGTAGTAAATTATGCAAATTACTCGATGATGTCATGGTGACCACGCCCATAGCCACGCCCCTACCGCCACAGGTATCTTGGCAGTTTATGGGAAACACTGCTGTGTATACAAATATGGGCCCCTTAGTGCTCTGGTGGTCTAACGCCACTTAGTTTTTTCATTTGTTCATAAAAGGTAACTATGTAACTAAAGCATGTGCCTCCAGATGACACCAAAAATAAACAATTACTAATTTTATCATCGTTATGTCACCCCTAGTTATTTTCTTTCAAACTGTTGCCTCTCATCAAGGGCTTCGTCATCGGTCCTGTGGCTTTACGCTTGCTGCGGTCACTGCTATTAACATTAAGTCTGGTCTTAGCAGCACAGGCCGCTTGGTACTGCCTCCATAAATCTTCACCAAAGTGACTTTTTGGATGACCTGTCAGATTTTGTGTTGCAGCTCGCCTTTAATTCTCCACTTTTGTCTGCAGAACTACTCTTGCCTGTGCACGCAGTATCATGACATCACTAATATGCGACCAAACCGTTGGGGAGGGGAGGGGTTGAGGAGCCAGGCAGAAGCACAAGCCACAACAGAGACCAACGACAAACACGGAGCTAAGCTTTTTTTTTTTTTAATTTATCGGCTCATTTGATTGATGGATTTTTCATAATCTGAATATCAGTGTGACACAATAATATAATATCGGCAGCCGAGAATATCCTGCATCCCTATCAAAAACAATAAATTATTAGTTGTGAGGGTCTTATTTATATACAGTATACTGTATGTATATATTTATCCTGGTCGTTTTTTACATTTAAATAGGGCTGGGCGATAAAACGATGTTAATATAAATTGCGATAGACACGTAATCGATATCAATAAAAACTGTGTTCGATAAAATGGTCAATACTTTCCCCCCCGTCTTCGCCAGAAGAAAGCGGAAGTATGGAAGCAAGGTTGGTTGCACGGACAAAGGCACTCGCTCTCTGGTAACCGAGTAACGCAGGAAGTGATCACGCTAACAGCCAATCAGGTAACAGAATCAACTATCAAGTTTGGATGCGCCATCTTGTTGTCTGGCGGTTGATTCTTTGCATGGCGTGAGAAAGGAACGTAAAAATGAAGAAATTGTGGATAAAAGAGAAAAGTCACTTTTTTTTCTCCAAAAGGGACTGTAGTCAGACCAATGTGGTCTGTAAATGATGCAAGGCGCTCATCCCCACCAAGACCGTTAATACCACACCACTTTAACCCATACTTGGCAACCTTGAGACCTCCGAATTCGAGCTGTCCTGGATGAACTGAAATTATTTTTGCCAATCATTTTGGAACTTGCAAGCGTACTTCTTCTTCTTACTAGTCGTCGCCATGTCTCTTCTTCGTTCTTCTGCTTCGTCCCGGTTATGTTTTTGGACATTACTACTTGCCGTAGTTTTGAAGCAATGCACGATGGGAATCTGTATGTTGCGTGTCAGTGTATTAACGTGCCGGCTGGAATAAACACACGCTGAAAAAATAGCTCCGTGCCTGCCTACTTTATGGGTTATAGATAAACCTATGGATAATGGAGACATATATAATAGTCTCCTTTTCAGGTGAGAGAGGACGCTAAAGGCAGTGCCTTTAAGGCACGACCCCAATATTGTTGTCCGGGTGGAAATCGGGAGAAATCCGGGAGAATGGTTGCCCCGGGAGATTTTCGGGAGGGGCACTGAAAATCGGGAGGGTTGGCAAGCATGCCTTAACCACGCTTACTCTTTACAGCACTGCTGTAACTTCCTGCCACTAAGCCTGCAGAAAATAGTTATCAAGTTTCACATCTTGCACTATTTTCTTACACTTTGTTAAGCATTTCTTACATATTCTTTAGTTTTGCACCTTCATTTTAAGAGCTTATTGTTAAGTGTCCAATGCGATTTTACTATTTTGTTTACCGTATTTTTCGGACTATAAGTCGCAGTTTTTTTCATAGTTTGGCCGGTGCGACTTATACTCAGGAGCGACTTATGTGTGAAATTATTAACACATTAGCGTAAAATATCAAATAATACTATTTAGCTCATTCACGTAAGAGACTAGACGTATAAGATTTCATGGGATTTAGTGATTAGGAGTCACAGATTGTTTGGTAAACGTATAGCATGTTCTATATGTTATAGTTATTTGAATGACTCTTACCATAATATGTTACGTTACCATACCAGGCACGTTCTCAGTTGGTTATTTATGCCTCATATAACGTACACTTATTCAGCCTGTTGTTCACTATTCTTTATTTATTTTAAATTGCCTTTCAAATGTCTATTCTTGGTGTTGGCTTTTATCAAATACATTTCCCCAAAAAATGCGACTTATACTCCAGTGCGACTTATATATGTTTTTTTCCTTCTTTATTATGCATTTTCGGCCGGTGCGACTTATACTCCGGAGTGACTTATACTCAGAAAAATACGGTACATTGTTTTCCATGCTTGTGTTGACATTTCCCTTTTGCCTTGATAGCTGCCGGGTATAATCAGAGGAAGGTTACATTTGACATAAAAATGCTCCTTATTTTCCATAGGTCAGAAAAAATATCAATAATCATCGATGGACCGATATAAAACCCTTATATTGTGCTAGTTTTCAGCTGTATCGCCCGGCCCTTGGTTCTGTTTGGCTAACTACTCCAATCAGGTTGAAATCTATGACATTCAGGCTTGATGAGTGAGTTGTGCGTCTGGGAGCGTCACCATGGGCGAGGCCGTCTGCTCCATGCAGCGGAGGATGAGCGCTTGGCTGTTCTCCCGGACTTGGTCCTTTCCGTCTCCCAGTCGGTCCACCAGCGCTGGCAGGACTACACACAAAAGGAAGGGAAACAGAGGGAGAACAAGGCGATGACAGACGGAACGTGTGATAAATACAAAAACAGAGAAAAATGGCAGCGCTTGACTGACTGGCAACACAACAAGAACAATGAAGGCTGCCCTCATGTGGACAGCGTGCAAACGACACCGATGAGTCAGTGGGCGTGGGTCAATTGTGGTCAAATATTTTTAAAAATTAATCCTAAAAAAATCCCTTTTGAACAGTATATATTAACATGTATCCTTAAAAGGTGTTCAGCGTTAGTCAGGGACAAGTTTGAACAATTCCAGTGTTCCAGAGTCCGGAACTTTAAAACTCACTTCAGCATAATAACAAACACGAGCAGGGAGGCAATGGAGTGATGTCATCTGGCCTTTTCCTGCCCATGTGCGCTACGCTACCAAAACAGCAGGTTGTCACGGCAACAAAAGTCACATAAAAAAATAAAAAAAAGATTGTAGGAACTTAGTGCGAGATAACAACAACACCCACTTTTCACAGCGAGATCAATACAACGCACTTAGTTTCACTCAATGATGCAATCTTCTCCCTGCATGTATCGCACAGTATTTGGTTGCCGTTTCCAGGAGACACACAAATCAAACGCAAGAGGGAAAAAAAATAAAAAATAAAGATGAGTCAGACAAACACAGCTGACAGTGTGTGTGTGTGTGTGTGTGTGTGTGTGTGTGTGTGTGTGTGTGTGTGTGTGTGTGTGTGTGTGTGTGTGTGTGTGTGTGTGTGTGTGTGTGTGTGTGTGTGCCTGTCTGGATGAGGGGGACTGTTTGTGACAAGGACCAGTGCGGCTGACACAGACAGATGTGACACCTTGACTGCACACAGCAAGGCTGGCATTGGCACTAACATGTAGGGGGAAGTCCGAGGAGATGGAGTGGAAGTGAGAACAAAAGAGAAAAAAGGCTAAATATGTCTCATTTATGTGGTATTTAGAAGTCACATATCGGTTCCGTTGCGATTGTGTGAGCTCACTTCACGACTTGTGAAGCGCTGCACACTTGTGTGTGAAAGTGTGTCAAAACTCGTTGTGCAACGATATACACAAAATTTGCGGTTCGGTTCGATATTTTAGTGTCACGGTTCGATATTTTTTCGATGCAAAAAAATAAATAAAAAATGTCCATGCCTTTTTTTAACTTGTAGTTTATTTAAGGGCCTACTGAAATGAAATTTTCTTATTTAAACGGGGATAGCAGATCCAATCTATGTGTCATACTTGATCATTTCGCGATATTGCCATATTTTCGCTGAAAGGATTTAGTAGAGAACATCGACGATAAAGTTCGCAACTTTTGGTCGCTGATTAAAAAAGCCTTGCCTGTACCGGAAGTAGCGTGACGTCGCAGGTTGAAAGGCTCCTCACATTTCCCCATTGTTTACATCAGCAGCGAGAGCGATTCGGACCGAGAAAGCGACGATTACCCCATTAATTTGAGCGAGGATGAAAGATTCGTGGATGAGGAACGTCAGAGTGAAGGACTAGAGTGCAGTGCAGGACGCATCTTTTTTCGCTCTGACCGTAACTTAGGTACAAGGGCTCATTGGATTCCACACTCTCTACTTTTTCTATTGTGGATCACGGATTTGTATTTTAAACCACCTCGGATACTATATCCTCTTGAAAATGAGAGTCGAGAACGCGAAATGGACATTCACAGTGACTTTTATCTCCACGACAATACATCGGTGAAGCACTTTAGCTACGGAGCTAACGTGATAACATCGTGCTTAAATGCAGATAGAAACAAAAGAAATAAGCCCCTGACTGGAAGGATGGACAGAAGATCAACAATACTACTATCAGGAGACACCGAACCAAACACTGGACCTGTAACCACACGGTTAATGCTGTGCCGCCTGTCGAAGCCTAGCGATGCTGTTGCTAACGACGCCATTGAAGCTAACTTAGCTACGGGACCTCGTCAGAGCTATGATAAAAACATTAGCGCTCCACCTACGCCAGCCCTCATCTGCTCATCAACACCCGTGCTCACCTGCGTTCCAGCGATCGACGGCGCGACAAAGGACTTCACCCGATCATCGATGCGGTCGGCGGCTAGCATCGGACAGCGCGTCTGCTATCCAATTCAAAGTCCTCCTGGTTGTGTTGCTGCAGCCGGCCGCTAATACACCGATCCCACCTACAGCTTTCTTCTTTGCAGTCTTCATTGTTCATTAAACAAATTGCAAAAGATTCACCAACACAGATGTCCAGATTACTGTGGAATTTTGCGATGAAAACAGAGCTGTTTGTATTGAGATACAATGTGTCCGAATACTTCCGGTTCAACCGTTGACATCACGCGCATACGTCATCATACATAGGCCTTTTTTTAACCGGAAGTTTAGCGGGAAATTTAAAATTGCACTTTATAAGGTAACCCGGCCGTATTGGCATGTGTTGCAATGTTAAGATTTCATCATTGATATATAAACTATCAGACTGCGTGGTCGGTAGTAGTGGCTTTTAGTAGGCCTTTAAATGATCAATATTTTAGTTTCAACTGAAAAGTACAGGTTTTAAATTTAATTACCGTATTTTTCGGATTATAAGTCGCAGTTTTTTTCATAGTTTGGCCTAGAGCTGGGCGATATATCGATATACTCGATATATCGCGGGTTTGTCTCTGTGCGATATAGAAAATGACTATATCGTGATATTCGAGTATACATTCTCACGCAGTTGCTTTTAGCTGCGGGCATTACACTACAGGCTCTTCTCACTCTTTCTAGTCTCTCCTTCTCACAGAGACATAATCAAGCGCACCTTCTTACATACGTCACATACGTATACACCCTCCTGGAGCAGAGAGGTAGCAGCACGGGTAACGTTAGCTGTTTGTGCGAGTGGTAATACGAGAGAAAGAAGGTGCGAATCTGGTAACACATGAAGGAAGAATTAATTCCTAAGAAAAACAGCAGGGGGTGCTCGTCTGGCGGTGGTTTGGCTTCAAGTGGGAATATGTCGAAAAGACAACCGTAATTTGTCAAGTGTGGGGCAAAAGCATTACTGCTAATATGTAGCATCATTTTTTTTTTTTGTCATAAAGAAATACAATCATGTGTGCTTACGGACTGCATCCCTGCAGACTGTATTGATTTATATTGATATACAATGTATATATTGTGTTTTTTATGTTGATTTAATAAAAAAAAAAAATAATAATAATTATTATTTTTTATTTATTTATATATTTTTTTAATTTCTTGTGCGGCCGCGGCCCGGTACCAATCGGTCCACGGACCGGTACCGTTGGGGGCCACTGCGCTAGAGAATGAAGAGTGCTTACTCCGCATGTCAACATCTCCGTTCGGTGCCACACCAACAAAATGCTGAGGCAACCATTTCCACATCAACACTGTATGAAAAAAATAATCCACGACATAAGGAGATAACGTCCGCAGGAACCTACCACATAGCGAAGGACATACACTATTTGATTTCATATTATGCAGCTCATTTATATTTAACAGTTATTGAAATATCGTGTGTGACATCATGCACAAAAGTGCACTTTATTTGTTTTAAACTATTGTAGTGGCGTTCTGTACAAAAAGTGCACTTTAATTTAGTGTTGTTTTGATATGTCATCTTAGTGACATCATGCACAAAAGTGCACTAATAGCTTGTTTTAAAATGTCTCTGACAATCTTGCATTTTCTGTTTTGGAAATGACATGAATGTTTGTGCCACTGCTTAATAACTCTTTAATAAATACACTTTTGGTCAACTGACTTAGTTGTGATTTCCCTCTCTGCATGAAAGTTTAAAATGAGCATATATTAATGCAGTATGAAGAAGAATGTTTTAATGTAGACACATAGAATCATCATACTGCTGTGATTATATGCATCAAGTGTTCATTCAAGGCTAAGGCAAAATATCGAGATATACATCATGTATCGCGATATGGCCTAAAAATATCGAGATATTGAAAAAAGGCCATATCGCCCATCCCTAATTACACGTATGCTAACGTGTCTTATATATATATTACACGTATGCTAACATGTCTTATGTATATATTACATGTATGCTAACAAGTCATATGTGTATTACATGTATGCTAACAAGTCTTATGTAGGTATTACATGTGTGCTAACATGTCTTATATATGTATTACATGTATGCTAACATGTCTTATGTATGTATTACATGTATGCGAACAAGTCATGTATGTATTACATGCATGCTAACATGTCTTATGTATGTACAACACACAGGCTAGCATGTCTTATATGTTACACTCTAGCATGTGCTATATATGTATGCGAGCGTGTCTTTCAAAGCCTTTTCAAACAGCCCACAGGGGCCGCCACTATACATTCTGTACACCCACAGAAAGTGACACTCTCTACTACATAACTAGTACTTTGTTGCACCACCTCTTGAAAGAGTTAAAGCTCTCACCTGTGCCCAGGTGCCCTCTGAAGCGCTCTCCCAGGCGGTCCACAAATGCAGCACAGGTGTCGATTCCCAACAGCGCCACCTACAAACGCAGACAGAAACAGCAGTTTATATTAGTTCTCCATCGACAACGCCCTCATTGACGTGTACTTAATGAGCCAGAGTTCAGTGGTTTGACAATATGGCCGACATATGAGAACTGCTCTGGGTCTGGTGGAGTGGAGTTTTTCCACGGCTCGTTTCTGATCAGGATCCCATCCCCACACGGCGCTGCTGTGCCGCTGGAATGCTTGTCTTGGCAGAAGAGCAGCACGACCCGCAGCGATCCAAGAAGGAAATCTATTAAAACATTACTCGGCCCCTTTGCTGCGTGCACCGTCCCACTGCAATCCTTGCCTATTTTAGGCACAAGCACGACAGAGGCAGGTAAGCGGGGAAGGAAAGTCACTAAAAACCCGACATGATGCACAGGTAGAGGATGGTACGTGGGGATTCTGTCCACATTAATGTGTACACTGAAAGTCCTTTCAAAATAAGATATCATCTGGCTGGAGGAGGAATGCTGGAGCAAACAGTGTAAATATTCAGGTCTGAATCAATGGTTCTTTGTGAGGGGATGTATGGCGGCTTAGGCCGCTAATTGGCATACCGTGTTCAGGATTTACTCAGGAGGCTTACGAGGGTCCACAAAGAATCTCCTGAGAGTTAGCATGACATTTTTCTTCTTTTTGATGCAACAACCCAATAACACTCAGGTTGTTCCCTTAATGTAATGCATAAAAGCCCACAGACTAATAAATGAAAGCAATCTACTGTCAATTCCGGACTACAAGCCGCTACTTTTTTCCTACACTTTGTATGACCATAGATTATGGGGTTCCCCAGGGATCCATCTTGGGGCCTCTACTTTTCATCCTGTACATAAATGATTTCGTGAACTCCTCCGAAACTTTTCATAAAATAATTTTTGCTGACGATACAAATTTGTTTACCTCACACAGGAGCCTACTCGATCTACAAGAAACTGTCAATTCAGAGCTTGTGAAAGTGGATTCCTGGTTCAAATGCAATAAGCTCTCACTTAATGTTAATAAAACACATTTTATTTTATTTCGTTCTAATAAAAACCGGACAAATACTGAGCACTCTCCATATAGGGGTGTAACGGTACGTGTATTTGTATTGAACCGTTTCGGTACAAGGGTTTCGGTTCGGTTCGGAGGTGTACCGAACGAGTTTCCACATGAACATATTAAGTAGTTGCTAAGCTAAAGTCTTAACAAGCTGCTCCGCTTTGTTCTGCCTGTCTCTGTCAGTACTCTGCAGCACGCAGCATTGTCCCACCCACACAACCATCTGATTGGTTACACGCAGAGCGGTAACAGCCAATCAGCAGTGCATATTCAGAGCGCACTGCGTTTAGCAGGTAAGTATCAGGCAGCGGACTCTCCCCAAATTATAATAAACACCTCCCAGTCAACTACTAGTAACATCACTATGAGCCGCCCGTTGACCTTCTAGAAATATAGAAGGCAGCTCAGCTCGCTCGCAGTCCTGGCTTGAGGTGAAGGCTAATTTGCTTTTAGCGTAACGTTAGCTCATTTTGCGGGGTGTGTGTGTGTGTGTGTGTGTGTGTGTGTGTGTGTGTGTGTGTGTGTGTTACGGACAGCAAAGCCCTGTCTGTCTGTTATTTAACTTTACCTTTTTCTGTGTTGATTGAGCTGTGTTGAAGCAGCAAAAAAGGACATTATGTTAAATGACAAGTTTCTGTCTCTGATAGTTGATATAATAATGTAAGTACATCATTAAGCCTACATGAACTCCATGGTGTTCAGGGATGAATAGTCTCTCCTATTACTATTGTACTATTTTTTCAGCTATAGTTACATTAATCATTAGTAATGCAGCAGCCTAGTTTTGAATGGCAGGGTCCCTGCTATCACATGTTGATAAAAATATAACATTTACATAATAAAAATCAACTACAGGCTTCCCAAATGCTGTAATAAATTAAGCATGATGAGTTGACTTGAAACTGTTTAATGTTGCACTTTTTATATGTAGAAGAAACGTTTTGTCATTTTATTTAATCTGAGCAATAACTTGAAGGAGTTTAACTTTGATTAACGTGGGCAGAATTATTATAGTGTTCCCAATGTTAAAAGGATAAAGTCATTGTTTACAAATTTGGTAAATAAATAACCAAACAATGTATATTTTGTTGTTTTCTTACTGTACCGAAAATTAACCGAATCGTGACCTCTGAACCGAGGTACGTACCGAACCGAAATTTTTGTGTACCGTTACTCCCCTACACATTATCCATCCATCCATCCATCCATCTTCTTCCGCTTATCCGAGGTCGGGTCGCGGGGGCAGCAGCCTAAGGAGGGAAACCCAGACTTTCCTCTCCCCAGCCGCTTTTTCCAGCTCTTCCCGGGGGATCCCGAGGCGTTCCCAGGCCAGCCGGGAGACATAGTCTTCCCAACGTGTCCTGGGTCTTCCCCGTGGCCTCCTACCGGTTGAACGTGCCCTAAACACCTCCCTAGGGAGGCGCTCGGGTGGCATCCTGACCAGATGCCCGAACCACCTCATCTGGCTCCTCTCGATGTGGAGGAGCCGCGGCTTTACTTTGAGCTCCCCCCGGATGACAGAGCTTCTCACCCTATCTCTAAGGGAGAGCCCCGCCACCCGGCGGAGGAAACTCATTTCGGCCGCTTGTACCCGTGATCTTGTCCTTTCGGTCATAACCCAAAGCTCATGACCATAGGTGAGGATGGGAACGTAGATCGACCGGTAAATTGAGAGCTTTGCCTTCCGGCTCAGCTCCTTCTTCACCACAATGGATCGATGCAGCGTCCGCATTACTGAAGACGCCACACCGATCCGCCTGTCGATCTCACGATCCACTCTTCCCTCACTCGTGAACAGGACTCCTAGGTACTTGAACTCCTCCACTTGGGGCAGGGTCTCCTCCCCAACCCGGAGATGGCACTGCACCCTTTTCCGGGCGAGAACCATGGACTCGGACTTGGAGGTGCTGATTCTCATCCCGGTCGCTTCACACTCTGCTGCGAACCGATCCAGTGAGAGCTGAAGATCCCGGCCAGATGAAGCCATCAGGACCACATCATCTGCAAAAAGCAGAGACCTAATCCTGCAGCCGCCAAACCGGATCCCCTCAACGCCTTGACTGCGCCTAGAAATTCTGTCCATAAAAGTTATGAACAGAATCTGTGACAAAGGGCAGCCTTGGCGGAGTCCAACCCTCATTGGAAACGTGTCCGACTTACTGCCGGCAATGCGGACCAAGCTCTGACACTGATCATACAGGGAGCGAACCGCCACAATCAGACAGTCCAATACCCCATACTCTCTGAGCACTCCACACAGGACTTCCCGAGTGACACGGTCGAATGCCTTCTCCAAGTCCACAAAGCACATGTAGACTGGTTGGGCAAACTCCCTGTCACATTAGCCATCTGTTATACAAATTATCCAAATATGTTGGCCTGTTCTTTCACCTTTGTCATTATCTTCCTCTTTATGCTCTACTTACTCTATACAAAACTCTCTTTGAACCACATCTAAACTACTGTAATGTCATCTGGTGTAACACCTTCCCTAGCTACCTTCACAAATTAGAATCCATGCAAAAGAAAATCATACGGGCCCTGTCATGGTCCAAGTTTAATGCCCCCACTCGACATCTATTCCATAATTATCATCTCTTAAGAATGAGAGTTCAATATTTATCACAATGCTTGTCTGACCTATCAAGTCATCCACAGGCTGAATCTTAGGCTCTGTAGCTTGGTTCCTATCTATCGTCCCCAGCATGCCCACAACACTCGTAACTTTGACCTGATATCAGGTAAACATGGCCTACTGGCTTGTACTGCTCCAAGTGTTGTATGCAGGGGACCAAAGATCTGGAACCGGCTTGATGAGAGCCTCAGGATGCTGTATTCATTCTCCAACTTCAAAAAGAAACTGAAATCTTATCTATTAACCACCTATCTCTAATGCCTCATGTGGGGTAGACTACTGTTGGGTTGTGCGTGGTTGAATGAATGTATGTATGTATGTATGTGTATGCTTGCTTTAGTGCTCCTATTTTGTGTTTATCATATAGCGGTTTTGTGCTTGCCACCATGTTTCAGCATTCCATGCATATATTGCCCTGTGGTCCCCCTGCCAAAAGCTTCTTCTAGCTTATCTGGGGGACCCTTTCACTTACCACCATCCTTAAATGGATATTCACTACTGTTGTAATTGTAATATGGTATTGTGAATAAACTTGAAAGCTGCGGCTTGTAAAACGGTGCGGCTAATTTATGGATTTTTCTTCGCTGACGGCCGTAATGCAAATAGTTTTCTGCAAACACACTGAAAAGGTGTGTTATTGTTTGTGCTCTGGCGCCATCTTTTGAACAAGTTCGCTCACAGCAGGTGCTGCTGGGTGAACACCCACAATTGTTTTCTGCCGTTTAAAGCTTTGAACCGGAAGTACAAGTGCCGTTCCGTCTTACTCATATGGATTCTTCATTCATCACTCCAAGCAACGTTTGTAAGTTTTACAATATAACTAAAACAATTCTTACTTACTAAACCGTCCCATGTGTGATGTCTGTAGGAGTGTTTTCATGCGTATTTGTATCTGCTATCGTAATGTAGTAAAACGAGCATGGTTACCATTAGCTAATACACCTTTACGAGTGTTTGTGTTAGTATTATTACCATTCTTATTGTATTGTCTCAGTTTCACAAATTTCTCAGGAAATTCACCAAAACATCACTGTGGAGTTATTGAGTCTGTTTAGCTGATTGGAGAGCTAGCTTCCGCAGCTAGTGGGTCCATGACGATGACTTCTGTTTGTCTGATCAGTCTTTTTACTGCCGTGTTACAGACATCGTTTGGAATCAATTAAGTTATGTAAATAAAAATTTGCAGAATTTTTCAATGCAAGTAACTCATTTGACAACATATATATCTGCGACTTATAGTCTGGTGCGGCTGATCAAAATGGCGGCGCATGGGAATGCTGCAGCTATGCTAACGCTCTTGGGAGTGTAGAGCGATTTGGCAAAAAACACCCGTCATTTCTGTCAATTTCATGGCTGGCTCAAAGCGTGAACACTCTGTGATCACATACGACCGACAGACAATTCTGGATGTGGATGGATCGGGTCGTTATAGACTGAAAGATGCATGTACGGTGGACCTCCTCGCTAGCATGGGAATACTTCGTGGGCTACATCGAGCGGCCTTTGTAGCAGCGGAGTCAAGTGCTAGCGGTGACCGCCAATGGAGACGACATAAGCGGTGCGAGCGGAAGCAGAAGCGGGGATGCCGAGCGGGGCTAACAACAAAGAGTAAAGCTAACCAAAGAAGTGTGGAGTAAGAAGCCATTTAAACTAGAACTATCCGGCGTCAGGCTGGATAATCCCTGCACACATAGCAATTCTCTTAGAATAAAACACAACTCACATAATGTTTTTTCTTTTGTGACCGTGTCAGAGGCAGACATACATTGTACTGAGGTAGCTAACTATGATGCGTTCAGTTTATCGCAACATCAAGCAAACAATATGAATATCCCCGTCGTATCAATTCCTAGATATGGTCGAAACTATTTAAAGTGCAATACGCATAATAAACGCAACATTATTAATATTGCTACTTCGGATAATTTCAACAAACAATCCTCAAAACAGCCCACTACCTATAATATGGGCTTTTTAAACATAAGATCATTATCTTCCAAAACGTTATTAGTTAATGAAGTCATTAGAGACAACAAACTTGACGTCGTTGGTCTCGCCGAGACCTGGCTCAAACCACACGATTTTTTTGCGCTAAATGAGGCATCTCCTCCTAACTATACCAATACACATGTTGCCCGACCTCTTAAAAGGGGAGGGGGTGTCGTACTAATATACAATGAAAACTATAATCTTACACCTAACCTAAATAATAAATATAACTCGTTTGAGGTGCTCACTTTGAGGTTTGTCACACCGCTGCCTCTCCACCTGGCTGTTATCTACCCCCTGGGCTCTATTCGGACTTCATCAGTGAATTCTCAGAGTTTGTTGCTGATCTAGTGACTCACGCCGACAATATAATCATAATGGGGGACTTTAATATCCATATGAATACCCCATCGGACCCTCCATGCGTGGCGCTCCAGACTATAATTGATAGCTGTGGTCTTACACAAATAATAAATGAACCCACGCATCGCAACGGTAATACGATAGATCTAGTGCTTGTCAGGGGTGTCACCACCTCTAAAGTTACGATACTCCCGTACACTAAAGTAATGTCCGATCATTACCTTATAAAATTCGAAGTTCTGACTCATTGTCAACAAACTCATAATAATAATAATAATAATAATAACTACTATAGCAGCCGCAACATTAATGCTGCCACAACGACGACTCTTACTGACCTACTGCCTTCGGTAATGGCACCATTCCCAAATTATGTGGGCTCTATTGATAACCTCACTAACAACTTTAATGACGCCCTGCGCGACACCATTGATATTGTAGCACCGCTAAAGCTAAAAAGGGCCCCTAAAAGAAGAAACTAAAGCCCAGAAATTATCATGTAGAAAGCTGGAACGCAAATGGCGTGCGACTAAACTTGAGGTTTTCCATCAAGCATGGTGTGATAGTTTAATAACTTATAAACACATGCTTACCTCAGCTAAAGCTAAATATTACTCAAATCTCATCCACCTCAACAAAAATGATCCTAAATTTCTGTTTAGTACAGTAGCATCGCTAACCCAACAAGGGACTCCTCCCAGTAGCTCCACCCACTCAGCAGATGACTTTATGAATTTCTTTAATAAGAAAATTGAAGTCATTAGAAAAGAGATTAAAGACAATGCATCTCAGCTACAACTGGGTTCTATTAACACAGATACGACTGTATATACGACGGATACCGCCCTCCAAAATAGTTTCTCTCTCTTTGATGAAATAACATTGGAGGAATTGTCAAAATGTGTAAATAGGACAAAACAAACAACATGTTTACTTGCCCCAATTCCTGGGAAACTTATCAAGGAGCTTTTTGTATTACTAGGTCCATCAGTGTTAAATATTATAAACTTATCACTTTCCTCTGGCACTGTTCCCCTAGCATTCAAAAAAGCGGTTATTCATCCTCTACTCAAAAGACTTAACCTCGATCCTGATCTCCTGGTAAACTACCGGCCGGTGTCCCACCTTCCGTTTATCTCGAAAATCCTCGAAAAAATTGTAGCACAGCAGCTAAATGAACACTTAGCGTCTAACAATCTCTGTGAACCTTTTCAGTCCGGTTTCAGGGCAAATCACTCTACGGAGACAGCCCTCGCAAAAATGACTAATGATCTATTGCTAACGATGGATTCTGATGCTTCATCTATGTTGCTGCTTCTTGATCTTAGCGCCGCTTTCGATACTGTTGATCATAATATTTTATTAGAGCGTATCAAAACGCGTATTGGGATGACAGACTTAGCCTTGTCTTGGTTTAACTCTTATCTTACTGACAGGATGCAGTGTGTCTCCCATAACAATGTGACCTCGGACTATGTTAAGGTAACGTGCGGAGTTCCCCAGGGTTCGGTTCTTGGCCCTGCACTCTTTAGTATTTACATGCTGCCGCTAGGTGACATCATACGCAAATACGGTGTTAGCTTTCACTGTTATGCTGATGACACCCAACTCTACATGCCCCTAAAGCTGACCAACACGCCGGATTGTAGTCAGCAGTGATATACAGTGTACACAGGGCCCCCCGGCTTTCCGTTGCTTAGGATGTCTCTTGGCAAAAATCCAGGTTAAGAGCCTCCCCACCACTAGTTGGCGTAGAAAACCCTGGAAGATCCGACCAAAACAGTCTGTCCTACTCGCTAGCGTTTCCTTATAGCAAGAAATGGATATACCTATAAGTCGCTACTTTTTTTTTGACGCTTTGCACCCTGCGGCTTATAAAAACGGTGCAGCTCATTTATGGATTTCTCTTCGCTGACGGCATCAATGCAAACACTTTTCATAAAACACAAGCAAATACATTGAAATGGTGCGATGTTGTTTGTGCTAAGGCGGCCATGCTTCCTACCGTTTTAAGACAAAGATTTGGTTAAAATTCATGCTCCATACTGTTTTAAGAACATTAAAATTCATGCTCCATACTGTTTTAAGAACATTAAAATTCATGCTCCATACTGTTTTAAGAACATTAAAATTCATGCTTCATACTGCTTTAAGAACATTAAAATTCATGCTTCATACTGCTTTAAGAACATTAAAATTCATGCTCCATACTGTTTTATGAACATTAAAATTCATGCTCCATACTGCTTTAAGAACATTAAAATTCATGCTCCATACTGTTTTAAGAACATTAAAATTCATGCTTCATACTGCTTTTAGAACATTAAAATTCATGCTCTGCCTGCTTTAAGAACATTAAAATTCATGCTTCATATTGCTTTAAGAACATTAAAATTCATGCTCCATACTGCTTTTAGAACATTAAAATTCATGCTCCATACTGCTTTTAGAACATTAAAATTCATGCTCAAGGGTTTCCCACACATTCATTTATTTGTGGCGGCCCGCCACAAAAGAATTACGTCCGCCACAAATAAAAATGAAAAAAAAATGTTTTTTGTTTTTTTTTGTCCTCTCCAGCTTCTCAGGCAAATCATATAGTTGATGTAGATGCCCATATCGGCTGTTCACATTTACTTTACAAAAGAGAAGTGTAGGATACTTCTCTTGTTGCCTAGAGGGGGGGGGGTTACCCACATATGCGGTCCTCTCCAAGGTTTCTCATAGTCATTCACATTGGCGTCCCACTGGGGTGAGTTTTCCTTGCCCGTATGTGGGCTCTGTACCGAGGATGTCGTTGTGGCTTGTACAGCCCTTTGAGACACTTGTGATTTAGGGCTATATAAATAAACATTGATTGATTGATTGATTGATTGATGTATGGAAATTCCCCAATAATTGGTGAGTACGGCTTATATACTCTATAGTCCTGAAAATACGGGAATGTATTGTAGAGTCCAGAAAAAAATCACACAAAGTCCGACGCTCTTTTTAACTTTTATTGCCAAAAACAGCCCAATTAACACACGTATTCTCTCCCGTACACACACGTCCGTCTCCGTGCTTCACTCCCAGACACACAACAATGTGTACGTGAGAACAGTAGCTGCCTGCTAAGTGATACAATAAATAGACACGATTTAATTTGTGTGCATTCTAAAACCACAGAATGTCAGACACTTTGTCCCCAGTCGCCATAAACTTGCAGCTAAAAGATGTCTGTAGTCTATCTACTCATTCATATTCATTCAAATCTATCCATAACTTTTTGAGTTATGTAGCAAACAGACAGACAAACAAACCTTAGAGAAAAAACAAACTCTTAGGTCTGCGTACTGCAAGGCAAAGCCGTGTCTGGGGCGTTTCCAAGACGACACATGAAGCCAATCAGAAGTAGTGATGTTTTAACCCACAATGTTTTACAATGACATTGAATTAACTGCTGGTTTAAAGGGATTACTTATCCATGTTTTAAGTGGGAAATGGGCCAGCTTGGTCAAAACAAAATAAAAGTTTGATGATGACACTGCACTGCGAGGAAAACAAGTAATATGAGAAGCTAATTAATATATTTGACGCCAGCAAAGCCAAGCATCAAATTGTGAAATATTAACATTAGTAAACATCAAATCGTCAAGTAACTTTTCTGAGAATCAGCATTTTCCAAAGTGATACTTCTCGCTCTCTTATATTTATTACTTGTTTAAAGTAATACATATGATTAGAACATTATGTTTGTGTTCAATTATAGTCAGTGTTTATTCTAAACATTTCTGACACTTCATTAAACACACTATGGCATTTTTTTTTTCATTTTTAAGTCTTTTCTTCGGAAATATACCACAATAATATTGTACCGTGGCCTTAATGCCATCCATTCATCCATGTTCTTCCGCTTATCCGAGGTCGGGTCACGGCCACTTCGTCCAGCTCCTCCCGGATCCCGGGAGGTGTTCCCAGGCCAGCTGGGAGACATAGTCTTCCCAACGTGTCCTGGGTCTTCCCCGTGGCCTCCTACCGGTCGTACGTGCCCTAAACACCATCATAACCCAAAGCTCATGACCATAGGTGAGGATGGGAACGTAGATTGACCGGTAAATTGAGAGCTTTGCCTTCCGGGTCAGCTCCTTCTTAACCACAACGGATCTATACAGCGTCCATTACTGAAGACGCCGCCTGTCAATCACACGATCCACTCTTTCCTCACTCGTGAACAAGACTCCGAGGTACTTGAACTCCTCCACATGGGGACAGATCTCCTCCCCAGCCCAGAGATAGCACTCCACCCTTTTTCCAGGCGAGAACCATGGACTCGGACTTGGAGGTGCTGATTCCCATCCCAGTCGCTTCACACTCGGCTGCGAACCAATCCAGTGAGAGCTGAAGATCCTGGTCAGATCATCAGGACCACATCATCTGCAAAAGGCAGAGATCTCATCCTGCAGCCACCAAACCGGTTCCCCTCAACGCCTTGACTGCGCCTAGAAATTATGTCCATAAAAGTTATGAACAGAATCGGTGAGTGCAACCCTCACTGGAAAAGAGTCCGACTTAATGCCGGCAATGCGGACCAAACTCTGACACTGACAGCCATAATCCGATTTTCCCCACCTCTGTAATTACTATCCGTGGTGGTAAACTTTGTCTTACACTTATGTGACGGCAGAGAACGTCATCATGTGACTTTAACACGGCCTGTAACAAGTTCAGAAAGGGTTTGCGACGGAAACAGTTTGACGCTGGTAGTTGGAACAGATTTGGTTTTTTTCTCTGGAAAATTGACCAAATTTAAACAGGTCAACCGTCAGCATCCTGTCAGATCAATCTGAGAGGTTGCGTCTCCCAGCAGAGCATCTGCTGATGCAGTAAGTGTGGACAAGGTGACCTCACAGCAGCGTCCTCCTTAAATCAATGGCGGAAGAGTGCAAACATCTGGTAACATCACGCAATCTTCATCATCCTCAAACAAAAAATAGTTTTTATAAAGTCTCATTGTAGTCTCTGTGTGTGTGTGTGTGTGTACCCTCCAACACATCCTTCACACTCCAAATCATTACATCGTCTTCCTGCACCCATCCAACTCCCTTTTACTAATGCGCTGACTCAGCATGAAGGCCTCGCAACACACAGACACACACACACACACATCTCCTGTTACTGTAAGGATGTTTCCAGCCATCAAAAGCCCTCCAACATACGACTGTAGAAAAAACACAAGTTACTAGGGATGATGTTTGATAAGAAATTATCGAGTTCGAGCCTATTATCGAATCCTCTTATCGAACCGATTCCTTATCGATTCTCTTATCGAGTCCAGATAGGTTGTTGTATATGGAAAAAAACACAATATTTGGTTTAACAAAAGCTCACTTTTATTATATAAGAAAACAATTTAATCTAATAAATAAATAAATATTGACTGTTACCCCCCTAAAAAAATAAAATAAAATAAATAAATATTGACTGTTGTTACCCAAAGTATATTAAGTGGGATTTTTCAGAAAAACAAATATATACAGTAACACAAAAACAACCTGTCTCTGTGATCACTATAGGCACAAAACTGAAAATAATACAGCTCTCCAAAAAGTGCAATTCTGCTGCTATTTGACATAACTGTTTGTTATGATGCTTTGACATTTTTGCACTTTATTTCTTTATTGAAAGAAAATTCTATGAAGAGAAAGGTTCTTTGCAAATGTGGTTACAATGCTAAAAAATGAAAAGTTAAAGCTAAAAAAAGAAATACACTTTATTGAGTTAACATTATTTCTTTATAGGGGGAAAGATGTTATGAGCTAGGGAATATAACAACTACACTACCCAGCATGCAACGGGAGTGACGAGCATGCGCGGTAGCCCCGAAAAGTGTTGCATATCGTCACCTGGCAGCTAAGAATGAGGTTATGAGCACGCTGTGAAAGTAAACGTCAAGAACTCAGCCAACACGCCTCGTCTGCATTATTTATAATTAGACAGACAACACATATACAGTGTGATTTTGTTTTGTTTACAAGGAAAGAAAAACAAAAGTTAAAAAAGGGAGATGGCATATATGTATGTGCTGCGGTTGCTTTAAGAACGTTGTGACAGCTGCCGTAAAGGAGGTGCGTTGCTAGCCTGGTTGCTATGTTTCAGGTTGGTCGTAAAAGTGTTCATGTGATTTTACCCTGCTCAAATTTCTCAGTAAAGTTATTCATTGGATTATACCTTTTTGTTTTGAACTTTATTAGGGACGGCGTGGCGAAGTTGATAGAGTGGCGAAGTTGATAGAGTGGCTGTGCCAGCAATCGGAGTGTTGCTGGTTACTGGGGTTCAATTCCCACCTTCTACCTTCCTAGTCACGTCCGTTGTGTCCTTGGGCAAGACACTTCACCCTTTGCCTCTGATGGCTGCTGGTTAGCGCCTTGCATGGCAGCTCCCGCCATCAGTGTGTGAATGTGTGTGTGAATGGGTAAATGTGGAAAAACTGTCAAAGCGCTTTGAGTACCTTGAAGGTAGAAAAGCGCTATACAAGTATAACCCATTTATCATTTATTCATTTATCATTTATTACACCTAAAAGCGCTTTTTCCCGTCCATTTTTTTCCTGCTTTCCCTATCTGCGCCTAATGACTGAGCTACATGACGCCATTTCTTGTGATGTCACACGGAGCATTTCTGGTCGGGACGGGATTCGTTCCGAGGGATTCGAATACAGAACCAACTCTTTTTCTTTACTGTAGTGGTCTCGATAACGGGTACCGGTTCTCAAAAAGGGATTCGAGTCCGAGGACTCGGTTCATTTCTTATCAAACAACCGGGAAAACCGGTTTCGAGTATCATCCCTACAAGTTACCCTCCGCCCGAGTTATCATTTCCTCAAAAGGCTTAAAACCTTTCTTTCGGAGTACCACCATCACAACAAAGATGCACAGAAAAAACAACAACACAATCTCTACATTGGAGAGAAGTCGTGTGGAACAATCCCACAGCTCACTTCTGGCCTTGTATTGAAATAAGAGAAGTAATTATGCAGAACACTGCGGAGGAGCACGACCACTCAGTGTTTCCCAAAGACTGTCAGTCAATTTGTGGCAACCAGGGGTGTGGTGGGTTGGGTGTCAAAATGATGTCACCGTATAATTTGTAGTTTTTGAAAGGCTAAAAAATACATCTAAGAGACAAATCTGTGTTGTATCAACATATATTTGTGTTGTTACATTATACTGTTTTGCAGTATTTTTCAACGGTTGCCGCTTATTTCAAGACTCCTTTGATTTATTTACATTTTTTTATTCTGTACTCCCTGATCGTTGGATTTTAGTTACCGTATTTTTCGGAGTATAAGTCGCACTGGCCGAAAATGCATAATAAAGAAGGAAAAAAACATATATAAGTCGCACTGGAGTATAAGTCTAATTTTTTGGGGGAAATTTATTTGATAAAACCCAACACCAAGAATAGACTTTTTTGAAAGGCAATTTAAAATAAATAAAGAATAGTGAGCAACAGGCTGAATAATTGTACGTTATATGAGGCATAAATAACCAACTGAGAACGTGCCTGGTATGTTAACGTAACATATTATGGTAAGAGTCATTCAAATAACTATAACAGATAGAACATGCTATACGTTTACCAAACAATCTGTCACTCCTAATCGCTAAATCCCATGAAATCTTATACGTCTAGTCTCTTACGTAAATGAGCTAAATAATATTATTTGATATTTTACGCTAATGTGTTAATAATTTCACACATAAGTCGCTCCTGAGTATAAGTCGCACCCACGGCCAAACTATGAAAAAAACTGCGACTTATAGTCCGAAAAATACGGTAGATAATAATGTAAACAGTAGAGATTAAACAAGACGTCCAACTTAAGGTTGTTTATTGTAGTCTTCACAAAAACTATTGTAAAACTAAGCACAAAAAGGAAAGTACATTAATATACACATGAAGTACACATACATATAGAAATCATGTTGGATCAACTATACAGTTTGGCAGTTAAAAGTTGTTTTTTATGCTGCTAGCTTAATGTTAACATACAGACAGGTCTAAAGAAAACAAGCGCATGCTGCTATATTGACTGGTGAGCTGCTGCATCGCCTCGGAGTTGGTGAAAGTTCGTTCTAAATGACAAATTTCACCTGGATAGTCCAAGGTTGTGGACATGAAACCGAGAAGTGGGTCAACTTTGATAATCCAACTCCGACCAGGAGATGGCAAGAAAGACACAAAAAGGCACTCGTTTACGTACTTTCTGTTTAATCCTTCGTGAGGGTTAAAGTAGCAATGATTGTCACACACACACTAGGTGTGGTGAGATTATCCTCGGCATTTGACCCATCACCCTCAACCCCTGGGAGGTGAGGGGAGCAGTGAGCAGCAGCGGTGGCCGCGCTCGGGAATCATTTAGGTGATGTTACCCCCAATTCCAACCCTTGATGCTGAGTGCCAAGCAGGGTCCCATTTTTATAGTCTTTGGTATGACTCGGCCGGGGTTTGAACTCATGACCTACCGATCTCAGGGCGGACACTCTAACCACTAGGCCACTGAGCAGGTTATGATTTATATTATATTATTCATATTATGATTCATTCTTCATCTACATGGGAAAATAAACATCCCATCAGTCTGCATCCCAGTGAGAGCAGACATTGTACAGTAAGTGATTGTTTTATTATGTTCATAGTTTGTATATCTTGTTTAGCACTTAGCAACACTGCTAAATGATACTTAGTGTTTCACTAAAGCTGCATCTGTTGGGCACACAGCTTTGAAAACTCGTAGATCATCCGCCTTATATTCCGGCTCAAAAATATAAGGTTATGGATCATCATTTGTCCCAAAGTAGTCTTTGTTGTCTCTCATGAAGTCTGTCATGATTAGTAGTGTTGTTGTCAGAGGGAAAAGCGAACGTTGTGATGCGCCTGTGAAATGATGCTTAAAAAGAGCAAAATATGCAACTACTTGAGATCAGAAATCACGCATTGCACCACGATACACACACAAATCAATGCAGACAACATTAGTCGATGCAAAAGGGGACAGGAAGGATCCAATTTCTCGACTGAATGGGAGGGATTGCTTTAACTGCCGACCATGTTTGTTTGGCAAAAAGCAACATTTTCCAGTCTGAGGTTTTATATGGCACATTAATACAAATACAAACAGATAGATGGCAGGATGCAGACCTCGTAAGCATAACTAAAATGCTACTCTGACCCTCCCCCACCCTAGACAGTGCTCCTCTAGTCCTGACAAAGGTTCCCCCGCAGAGAACAATTTTAGACCCCCCGCCCAGGAAAAAGAATATATCACATGTTTAATTGAAGGCATGAATAGAAAATGAGTCTGCTTGCTCAAAACAGGAAACACGGCACAAAATATGAACGGAAAAAATCGACTCATATTTACTTATTCTGGTGGATGCTGCTTAAATTTAGCATGTTAATTCATTTTAATTTAGCAAGCACCCCCCGCGACCTCAAAAGGGACATGCAGTAGAAAATGGATGGATGGATGTTAATATATTTACATTTAGCATGGTAATATATTTAAATGTTGCCTGTTAATATATTTTAATTTAGCATGTTAATATATTTTAATAAAGCACGTTAAGACGTTAAACAGCATTGCCCTTGGCAGCACTTAAGTCAAGCAGGAAGCTGAGCAGAAAATCACTACAACGTCCTCGGGGTGCACAAAAAAATCAATTCACATCCGGACCGCGAGTCTTCGTCATCCTGATTCTAATTTGATTCATCCATCCATCCATTTTCTACCACTTGTCCTTAGTTTCAAAAATCGAGTTGATTGGCAACACTAAATGGTCCCTAGTGTGTGAATGTGAGTGTGAATGTTGTCTGTCTATCTGTGTTGGCCCTGTGATGAGGTGGCCACTTGTCCAGGGTGTACACCGCCTTCCGCCCGAATGCAGCTGAGATTGGCTCCCGCGACCCCGAAACGGACAAGCGGTAGGAAATGGATGGATGGATTTAAGAAAGAAAAATTCAACACAATTCTCGCAATTTATTATTTGGTATAGTAATGATAATTAAACTTTTTTTTTTTTAAGTTACAAGTTTTGTGGATGTGGATATAGATATATACATATATATATACACACACACACACATATATACACAGTGTTTCCCATAAACTGCCAAGATACCTGTGGCGGTGGGGGCGTGGCTATGGGCATGGTCACCATGACATCATCGAGTAATTTGCATAATTTACTACAATGATATGATTTTCTCTAAAAAGGCTAAAAAAATGTATACTTACTAATTAATAATAACAGTTTTGTTTTAAACGACCATCCATCCATCCATCAATCCATCCATCCATTTTACAATATAATTACAACACTTTATGTACATATTTATATACAGATTTGAACAATAAGCTATTCACTGAAATATATTTATTAATTGTGGTTCTTACAAAAAATATATCTTATAAAATATAAAAGCTAAAATGTCTCTTAAATCTCTGTCCCTTTAATTAGTACATACTAAATAATTTAACTTTAGCCTACTACTACAACCATATTATTTACCAGCAACATAAAGTGAAACAGAGGCAGAGGTGTCCTGCCACAGTCAGTAACAAATAAACAGAAAACAGTAGTGGTGAAATACAAATAAGGCAACAAGAGAAGCTTCCTACACTTCTCTTTTGTAAAGTAAATCTGAACAGCCTATATGGGCATCTACATCAACTATATGATTTGCCTGAGAAGCTGGACGGGACAAAAAATTTTAAAAAAAAATTAAAAAAAAAGTTTTTTTATTTTATTTTTATTTATTTATTTGTGGCGGACATAATTCTTTCGTGGCGGGCCGCCACAAATAAATGAATGTGTGGGAAACACTGATACATACATATACATATGTACACACACACACACACACACACACACACACACATACATACATACATACATACATACATACATACATACATACATATATATATACATATATATATACATATACACATATGTATATACATACATATACAAATGTATATACATACATACACAAATGTATATACATACATACACAAATGTATATACATATATACACAAATGTATATACATACATATACTGTACATATATACATACTAGTGCTGGGCGATATATCGAATATACTCGATATATCGCGGGTTTGTCCCTGTGCGATATAGAAAATGACTATATCGTGATATTCGAGTATACGTTCTCACGCCGTTGCTTTTAGCTGCGGGAATTAAACTACAGGCTCTTCTCACTCTTTCTTGTGTCTCCTTCTCACAGAGACATAAACAAGCGCACCTTCTTACATGCGTCACATACTGTCGCGCGTGAAACGTCACACGCCCTCGCTGAGCAGAGAGGTAGCAGCATGGGTAACATTAGCTGTGATGCTAGCGGAGTGGTGCGAGTGGTAATACGAGAGAGAAGGTGCGAATCTGGTAATAAATGAAGGAAGAAATTCATTCCTAAGAAAAACAGCACGGGGTCCATCGTCTGGAGGTGGTTTGGCTTCAAGCGGGAAGATGTCGAACAAGTATGCGGCAAAAGAGTTGTTACAAAAAGTAGCACCTACTGCTAATTTGTAGCATCATTTGAAAAGTCACCCGCTAGAGAATGAAGAAACTCCACATGTCAACAACTCCGTTCGGTGCCATACCCACAAAATGCCAAAGCAACCATTTCCACATCAACACCGTATGAAAAAATTAGTCCACAACAGAAGGAGATAACGTCCGCAGGAACCTACCACATAGCGAAGGACATACGCTATTTGATTTCCTATTATGCAGCTCACTTTTATTTGACACTTAGTGCCTTTAATACTATCCAGCCCCGCCTACTCCAGGACAAGCTGGACAGAATGCGAGTGGATCCCTGCCTGGTTGCCTGGATTTCAGACTACCTCACCGATAGGCCACAGTACGTCAGACTGAAGGACATCACATCTGACACTGTGATCAGCAGCACCGGAGCACCGCAGGGAACGGTGCTGGCCCCTCTTCTCTTCACCCTGTACACCGCTGACTTCTGCTACAACTCAGAGCTGTGTCACATCCAGAAGTACGCGGATGACACAGCCATCGTCGGGTGCATCAGGGACGGCAGAGAGGAGGAGTTTCGGAGGCTGGTGAGGGACTTTGTTGTCTGGTGCCACAGGAACCTCTTGCAGCTCAACCCTTCAAAGACCAAGGAGCTGGTCATTGACTTTGGGAGGTCGAGTCCAAGGTCACAACCTATTGTGATCAAGGGAGTCGAGGTACAGACCGTGGACTCATTCAAGTACCTCGGGTGTGGGTGGACAACAAGCTGGACTGGACTGTTAACACGGACCACTTGTACAGGAAAGGACAGAGCAGGCTGTACTTCCTGAGGAGGATGCACTCCTTCAACGTCTGTAAAAAACTATTGTGGATGTACTACCAGTCTGTGGTTGCCAGTGTTCTGTACTACATCGTAGTGTGCTGGGGGGGCAGTATATCTAAGGACAGCTCCAGACTGGGGAAACTGATCAGGCGGGCCGGTTCTACGATCGGACTAAAACTGGACTCACTGGTGACGGTGGCAGAGAAGAGGACTGTGGAAAAACTAGTGAGCATCCTGGATGATGCCAGTCACCCTCTGCATACCGTTGTCAGTAGCCAAAGGAGCCTGTTCAGTGCTAGACTGCTTCATCCCAAGTGCAGGACTAATAGACTAAAAAACTCCTTTGTCCCACACGCCATTAGACTGTACAACTCCTCTCTGGGAGGGAGGGGGGTACTAGAATGACGGGGGATGCAAAACAATAACAGTGTAATACGTTTTCATAACATTGTCACTAATGCCTAGTTTCTCTTGTTATATTTTTATTTTACTGTTATATTTGTATTCTCATTGATGCTTTTTGTTTTTATTCTACTGTAATATTTTTCTATTTTGTTTCCATTTATACCCCCATTATTTACTTTTTTAAATTCGATCTCAATTCTGTACACTGCTGCTGGAATTTTAATTTTCCTGAGGGAACTCTCCTGAAGGAATCAATAAAGTACTATCTATCTATCTATCTATCTATATATCCTATTGAAATATCTTGTGTGACATCATGCACAAAAGTGCACTTTATTTGTTTTAAACTATTGTAGTGGCGTTCTATACAAAAAGTGCACTTTAATTTAGTGTTGTTTTGATATGTCATCTTAGTGACATCATGCACAAAAGTGCACTAATAGCTTGTTTTAAAAGGTCTGACAATCTTGCACTTTCTGTTTTGAAATGACATGAATGTTTGTGCCACTGCTTAATAACTCTTTAATAAATACACTTTTGGTCAATATGCTTAGTTGTGATTTCCCTCTCTGCATGAAAGTTTAAAATGAGCATATATTAATGCAGTATGAATGTTTTAATGTAGACACATAGAATCATCATACTGCTGTGATTATATGCATCAAGTGTTCATTCAAGGCTAAGGCAAAATATGGAGATATATATCATGTACCGTGACATGGCTTAAAAACATTGAGACATTAATAAAAGGCCATATCGCCCAGCCCTAATATATACACACTAGGGCTGCAACTAACGATTAATTTGATAATCGATTAATCTGTCGATTATTACTTCGATTAATCGATTAATAATCGGCTAAAAGAGACAAACTACATTTCTATCCTTTCAAGTATTTTATTGAAAAAAACCAGCATACTGGCACCATGTTGTGGACATTGGGGGTGCAGCATACACCAACAATAACACAGAAATGTAATTCATCAGAACTGAATCAGATATTGTACATGTTTCTGTTGTGAATAATAAAGGATTCATTTTAGGCTGCCTCTGAATAATAGCATGAAATATTCCAGCACCTTCATAACGTTTAGTTATACTAAAGCGTCACTCAAATCTAAATATATTTATATAGCTTTATCAGCCCGGCTACATTGATCCATTATGAAACCAACCTGAGATATTTCTGTCCGTTACGTTTATTTCGAAATTGGTAACCGTGCGTTTTCTCTCTCAAAACGGAGTCAAATGTGCCGAAGACATATTATCAGCCCCGCGTTGCAACAAAGGCATAACTTTAACGTTACTCACAAAAAAGCTGAACTCATGAATGCTTGTTGCCACTATGGACTTAAAAAGTTACGTACTGTGAGTTCCTCCCTTCATCCATGGCTCCAACATTTTTCCTCTTCAGGTGCTTCTGAAGCAATGTTGTACTTCCGTGCCATTTTGCAGGAAACGGTCTTCTTTGAAGTCTTTAAAGTGAAGTGTTCCCACACTTTTGACGACTTAGGTCGTACACTTTTCTCCATTGAAGCAATAACCTCAAGATGTTTCTCCGCTAAACTATCGGTACTGTTTTCCTGCGCCATTTTTCGAATTTTTCCAACAAAGGAGACGCCGTCGTCACGTGAGCTGCACATGACACATCATTGGCTAGCTTACGCCACCTCATGAGACGTAGCCTCAGCGCCGCCCTGGCGCTGTTTTGTACTGTTTTTGTACTTATTTTGATTATTGTTTCTCAGCTGTTTGTAAATGTTGCAGTTTATAAATAAAGGTTTATAAAACAAAAAAAACAACAACAAAAAAATAACAAAAACAAAAAAAAGCCTCCGCGCATGCGCATAGCATAGTTCCAACGAATCGATGACTAAATTAATCGCCAACTATTTTGGTAATCGATTTTAATCTATTTAATCGATTAGTTGTTGCAGCCCTAATACACACATACATATATATATATTATACACATACATACATATATATACATACATACATACATATGGAGTGCCAAAAAATCTACTTTCGAATTAATCGCAATTCTTATTTGTAACGATTCCTAATCGAGTCAGAAAAATTTTAAATATATTTTTACATGTATTTATTTATTTATTTAAATCTGTCCTGTACAGCCACTTTATTCAATGTTAGGGTAGAATTTTATTAAACACAATCAGTTTTATTTTAAGTAATATAGAAATATATCAGAGAGGATTACCGTATTTTTCGGAGTATAAGTCGCACCGGCCGAAAATGCATAATAAAGAAGGAAAAAAACATATATAAGTCGCACTGGAGTATAAGTCACATTTTTGGGGGAAATTTATTTGATAAAAGCCAACACCAAGAATAGACATTTGAAAGGCAATTTAAAATAAATAAAGAATAGTGAACAACAGGCTGAATAAGTGTACGTTATATGAGGCATAAATAACCAACTGAGAACGTGCCTGGTATGTTAACGTAACATATTATGGTAAGAGTCATTCAAATAACTATAACATATAGAACATGCTATACGTTTACCAAACAATCTGTCACTCCTAATCGCTAAATCCCATGAAATCTTATACGTCTAGTCTCTTACGTGAATGAGCTAAATAATATTATTTGATATTTTACGCTAATGTGTTAATAATTTCACACATAAGTCGCTCCTGAGTATAAGTCGCACCCCCGGCCGAACTATGAAAAAAACCTGCGACTTATAGTCCGAAAAATATGGTATCTATTTTATGGAGAGAGAGAGAGAGAGATCGGAAGGCATACGAAAAAGTATCTACATTTGATTATTTACATTTGATTATTAACAATCCGGGGAGGGTGTTAGTTTAGGGTTGAAGTTGCCTGGAGGTGAACTTTTATTGCGGTTTTGAAGGAGGATAGAGATGCCCTTTCTTTTACACCTGCTGGGAGCGCATTCCACATTGATGTGGCATAGAAAGAGAATGAGTTAAGACCTTTGTTAGATCGGAATCTGGGTTTAACGTGGTTAGTGGAGCTCCACCTGGTGTTGTGGTTATGGCGGTCACTTACGTTAAGGAAGTAGTTTGACATGTACTTCGGTATCAGGGAGGTGTAGCGGATTTTATAGACTAGGCTCAGTGCAAGTTGTTTTACTCTGTCCTCCACCCTGAGCCAGCCCACTTTGACAAAGTGGGTAGGAGTGAGGTGTGATCTGGGGTGGAGGTCTAGAAGTAATCTGACTAGCTTGTTGTGGGATGTTTGGAGTTTAGATTTGAGGGTTTTGGAGGTGCTAGGGTACCAGGAGGCACCGGGCCGCGTAACTAGGGTAACGTTAGCTGTGGTGCGAGTGGTAATACGAGAGAAAGAAGATGCGAATCTGGCAACAAATGAAGAAAGAATTAATTCCCAAGAAAAACAGCACAGGGTCCATCGTCTGGCTATGGTCTAAAAATATCAAGATATTAAAAAAAGGCCATATCGCCCAGCCCTAATTCGCACCCACCTTGAAGTTGCTGGAGTTGACCCATCCCGTCAGCTCGTCCACGGTCTTGTCCAGCCGGGACTTGTCCTGCTCCACGTCCGTGGAACGACTGGGGTCCCTCAGGTAGTCGATGAAGTCCTGGCCGACCTGCAACCTGCGACTGACATCTTTCTGCAACACCTGCTGGTAGAAATAGTCCATGTTGTCATGGTCCTCCATCGGACAGCCGGGGTGAGGGGGGGCTGCGCGGCCAGCAGACAGCGGGACAGGGGCGAGAAACCCGGGGGAGGTTTTAAATCAAGTCCTGCGGGGACTGGAAGAACGTCTGGAGTCCGTCTCGCTGACTAGTCCGCCGTCATCCCTCTGGCCGATAAAAGACCTCACATGAGCGCCCCTCGCTAGTTCACAAGTGGACTTTCTCAGCTGCAAAAACACCCACAAAGTGCAAAAAAAAAACCAACAAAAACGAGCGGTTGTCGCGTAAAGTCGGCGTCAAAACGAAGCGGCGCAAAAAAACAAAAACAATTTTTTTTATTTTAATCGCGATGTGTTATGCTAGCCGGCTAGTTAGCAAACAATGCTAGCTCAGCTTCGGGGCCTTTGGCGCCGAGCTTTCCCGACTCAGCGTTCCTTATTCCATCACCACCGCGCCGGGAAGTCTTCGCGGATGCCAGCTGGAGGAGTTTAGCCGGCACTTCGCTCTGGTCCTGCGGGGTATAGGCGACTACTTCCGACGGGAATATTACCGGAGCTGCGTACAGGCGGTGTGAAGTGGCGCGGTGCCGCGGGAGAACGTATTCAAGCCCAGCATCAACCGCTGGAAGCTAGGGGGGGCGGGGGGGGGGGGGGGTCCTCAGCCACCGCACAGCTGCCCGAGCTAACGCCTGATTAAAAATAACTCACGTAACCCTTGTGTAATCTTCATATTGTTGTTACTCAGCCAGCGTTTGTGGGTCTGATGGGGCCGTTGCATTTTGTGGCTTTTAATGCTTCACAATCAAACACTTTTATGTTAAAATACTGAACAGATGTTTACCTTATCCCAGGGGTCGGCAACCCGCGGCTCTAGAGCCGCATGCGGCTCTTTAGCGCCGCCCTAGTGGCTCTCTGGAGCTTTTTCAAAAATGTATGAAAAATGAAAACAGATGAGGGGAAAAAAATATATTTTTTGTTTTAATATGGTTTCTGTATGAGGACAAACATGACACAAACCTCCCTCATTGTTATAAAGCACACTGTTTATATTAAACATGCTTCACTGATTCGAGTATTTGGCGAGCGTCGTTTTGTCCTATTAATTTTGGCGGTCCTTGAACTCACCGTAGTTTGTTTACATCAGGGTGTCCAAACTTTTTCCACTGAGGACCGCACACGGAAAAATTAAAGCATGTGGGGGACCATTTTGATATTTTTCATTTTCAAACCATAACAAAATATATGCATTTTTTATTTATTTTACCTATAGGGGTCCCGGGGACCATAAAGGGTCTCAGTCATTAAAATGTTAAAAATAAGTCAGATTATTATTATTTTTTAATTATTTAACGCTTACAGTAAATCTCTATATCAACTTCAAGTTGATATAAAGTAATACAAATTAAAAGAAATGTTTTATGGCTTTTCTGTCAAAAACAACTTAGTTTTTTTATAGTAAAACTGAAATATGCAGTATTAAGTAATTAGAGCCCTAAAAGATCAATAATGCAGGACACCATTGATTTTAGTTATTTCATATTTTTGAGTAATCACTGTGAAAAGATAAATAAAAAATCAATAAATATATCACATGTGAATAATGTTGTATAATAGACTGTATTTATATTATTCCCATGTGAATAATGCTGTATAATAGACTGTATTTATATTATTGACATGTGAATAATGCTGTATAATAGACTGTATTTATATTATGCACATGTGAATAATGCTGTATAATAGACTGTATTTATATTATTCACATGTGAATAAGGCTGTATAATAGACTGTATTTATATTATTCACATGTGAATAATGCTGTATGATAGACTGTATTTATATTATTCACATGTGAATAATGCTGTATAATAGACTGTATTTATATTATTCACATGTGAATAATGCTGTATGATAGACTGTATTTATATTATGCACATGTGAATAATGCTGTATGATAGACTGTATTTATATTATTCACATGTGAATAATGCTGTATAATAGACTGTATTTATATTATTCACACGTGAATAATGCTGTATGATAGACTGTGTCTATATTATTCACATGTAAAAAAATACCTAAGTGTTTATTGTCTATTGTGAGCGAACTGTGGTGCTGAATTTCCCCCAGGGATTAATAAAGTACTTTCTATTTTATTCTATTCTATTATACCATAATAAATAAATGTAAGTTTCTCAATACTCGACCTGTTTTTTGTGCCTTTAAAAAATAATCATAAATTTACTTTAAAACGCTTTCTACCTCCAACAACCACAACGCTGTGAAAACTATGATGCTGTGCTCCAAATTTGGATTATTTACGGAATTTGTGTGAGCGTCTGGCTTTACATTTTGTTACATATACATATTTTGCATATATATATATAAATATATACATATATATATTTTTATTTATTTTATTTTTTATATTATAATTTTTTTTCCTAGGGAGAGGAAAGTCTGTGCTCCTCTGCTTAGGCTGCTGCCCCCGCGACCCGACCTCAGGTAAGCGGAAGAAAACGGATGGATGGAAATATTTTGCATTCTATTTTAGTGACTTTATTGAGTTTACAACCCCCTGGCGCTGTTTTGTACTGTTTCTGTACTTGTTTTAATTATTTTTATTTCTTTGATTGTGTGTAAATGTTATAAATTATAAATAAAGGTTTTGATCATCCCAAAAAAACTAAATGCTACAGTAACCACGTGACAATGTGAGCAGAACAGTAAACTGCACCATAAAACAGTTAACAAATCATATGTGGGCGTGTCTGCAGTCTACACGGATTTTTGTCGCCACCTATTGGTCATTAGATGACATGACATTAGTTATCCATCCCATTGTCTGCTGTAAAAATGACAATAGATTTTATGGTCAAATGTACATTATTTTTACAGCTCATTACTGTAAATTGAAAATAACTCGACTGCAAAATTCTGTTGACTGAGCTGCCAGTTTGGGTTTTTTTTACCGTAAAATATATAGTTGTTTTTGACGGTGTATTACTGTAAATCAAGGGTGTCGCATCGCATTTATTGCTGCCATAATATACGAATTTGCCGACATATTTTATTATTATATATATTTTTAACGTAGATTTTACAGTAAAAAAAAAATCCGAAATTTACTGTAAAAATATAGTGTTTTTTTGGTTGTTTTTTTTTTACAACATTTTACTGTAAATGGAAAACCAGTAACACTTTTGTTTTTATTCAGGCCTTTTTATACCATGAAAAATGTGGTGCCCTTTTTCCATTTACAGTAATACACTGTAAAGAAAAAAAAAACGAACTGTAGATTTTATGGTAAGACAAAAAAATGGTAGCTTAGTTGACAGAACTTACTGTAACAAAAAAACAGTGGTAAAGGTTTTTACAATTTACAGTAAAATGCTGTAAAACCCACCATGAATATACATGTTTACAATGTACATTTTGATGGATACCTTGCTTTAAAATCATAAATATTTATTTTTATTTTAACACAAAAACATTTGGAAAGTATGGTAATGTAATATTTGTTGCAATATTGGATACTATTAAAGTTTAAACTATATGCAATGTCATGCAGTACTTTTTTTTTTTAAACCTTGATACTGTTCTTCAGTTTACAGGAAGACACCGTAAAAAAATAAATGTATATATATATATATATATATATATATATATATATATATATATATATATATATATATATATATATATATATATATATATATATATATATATATATATGTACACATATATATATACACACCTATAAATATATACATATATATATATATATATGTATATATATATATATATACATTTATACATATACACACATATATATATACATACATACATATATATGCACACACACATATATACATATACACACCTATAAATATATACATACATATATATATACATATATGTATATATATATACACATTTATACATATATATACACATATATATACATACATATATATACACACACACACACATATATATATATACATACATATATAGACACATATATATACATATATATAGACACATATATAGACTATATATATATAGTACATCTATCAATATACATATATATATTTATATGTATATATATGCATATTTATATGTATATATATACATATATATATGCATATATATATATATACATATATATATATATATACATATATATGTATATATATATATATATATATATATATATATATATATGTATATATATTTATTATATATATATTTATTATATATATATATATATATTTATTATATATACACATATATAATAGATTTTTGTCAAAAAGATAAAAACAAATATATTTATTAAGAAAATATTATTGCTGTATTATTTCCAGGCGTTCACGTGCCATATAAGATCATGTGGCGGGCCAGATATGGCCCCCGGGCCTTAAATTTGATACCTGTGCTGTAAATGGAAAAACGGTACCACATTTTTTACAGTAAAAAAAGTCAGCTCAGTAGTCAGAAGTAAAAAAAATAAATAATTGTTTTTTCCATTTAAGTTGTAAAATTTAAAAAAAGTGTATAATATACAGTAAAATTATGGTGACTGTTTTGCTAATTCTTTACAGTAAAATCCACCGTATAAATATATATATATATATACTAGTCAAATGCATAGAACTAGCAGCCAAACAAACAAAAAAAACGTTTCATGGTTGCTGAATTTTATTGACCCATCTGTTGATTTTGTCAAACACAAGACTGTTGGAAGAGTTGTCCAGGGGAGGGCGCTGGCGTCACAGCTGGTTTCTCTTTGTCTCACTGCGTCCATAATCCTGCCGGAAGTCTCTTCGCACTACACAGTAGTCCGTTGTCCGGGGCAAGACGGAAAGATGAAGTCAAAACAGGGATGCGAGTCACTTGTTTGTCAAATGCCAGGACTTTGTGTGATTGTCAGAGAAAAGGTGCTTTCAGTCCCAGTCATAGTTTGCCATGACAGTGATTGGTGCTGCACTCATCCACCCACCTCAGCAGGACGTAAACAAATGCTCAAATAGGAGCGAGTGCACACGGCTGTTGCCATGGTAACACCTGGCAAACATTATAAGTCTTTTCCCCTTCCAGACTCAAATCTCTCCCCTGTGGTCTCACAGAAAAAAACACTTTTTTTTTTGTTGGGCCGACCTCAGTTGGGCGTCATTTTTTCGCGTTGCAAAAACATTTTCTGTACAAATATTAAAGGATTCGCATCCGAATCCCGATTCTCATTCATCCAGATTCTAAATCGATTCATTAAAAAAAAAGTATATATATATATATATATATATATATATATATATATATATATATATATATATATATATATATATATATATATATATATATATATATATATATATATATATATATATACATACATATTATATATATATGTATATATATATATATATACACATATTATATATATATGTATGTATGTATGTATGTGTGTATATATATATATATATATATATATATATATATATATATATATATATATATATATATATATATATATATATATATATATATATATATATATACACACATACATACACATATGTAAACGCACATGTATATATACACATATATACACATATATATATATACACATATATACACATATATGCATACATAGGCATATATATATATAAACATATATATGCATATATACACAAATATATGCATATATATACATATGCATATATATACATATATACACACATACTGTATATATATATATACACACATATGTATATATGCATATATATACACATATATGCATATATATACATACACATATATATACACACATATACATACATACACACCTATACATATATACACATGAGCATATATATATATACATATATATATACACAAACATATATATATATACATATGCATACATAAATACACATATATATGCATATATATATATATATATATATATATATATATATATATGCATATATATATATATGTATTAAAATTTGCGATTCTTATTCATCCAGATTCCAAATCAATTCATAACATTAAAACATTTATTTCTAAAAAAACAACCAAAAAAACAACTTTTTGGCGGTGCACAAAAATATCGATTCATTAAAAAAAATTATAATATAAATTATTATCACCTAGATTCTAAATCGATTCATAATTTTCATAAATCAATTAATATATATATATATTTTTAAATATGTTCCAAATTTTTTTTAATTTAAATATAAGTTTTTGGGCTGCCCAAAAAAATCGATTCACATTCAAATCGCAATTCTTATTCGTCTAGATTATAAATTGATTCATCATTTTCAAAAATTGATTAAAAAAAAATTAGATATATTTTTTTATTAAAAAATTATTTTTGGGGTGCACAAAAAAAAAATCAATTCACATCCGAATTGTGATTCTTATTCACCCCGATTCTAAATTCATTATCAATTTTCAAAAATCTATAATAAATACATACACACACAAATATATATATATATATATATATATATATATATATATATATACATACATATAGATATATACAGTATATATATAAATACATATAGATGTATACATACATGTAGATATATATAGATATATACATACATATAGATATATACAGTATATATATAAATACATATAGATGTATACATACATGTAGATATATATACACATACATATATACATACATATATACATACATATAGATGTATACATACATGTAGATATATATACACATACATATATATACATACATATATACATACATACATATACTGTATAAATATATACATACATACATATATATACATATATATATACATACATATATACATACATATATATATATACATACATATATACATACATATATATATATGCATACATATATACATACATATCAGTGGCGTGCAGTCACTAGAGGCAGGGGAGGCACGGCCTCACCTGCCATCATGGAAAGAAAAAAAAAGTAAAAAGAAAAAAAAAAACATTAAATTGTTATATGTATCCAGTGATTATACTAAAGTTATTTTCCATTTAACTTCACCAGTTTTAGATTATTTTTATTTTTATTTTCACATTTGCCGTTCAAATACTGAGAAGAGACGGTGCGGTGATCAGCAGCCAGTTGAGGCACGTCACTGCGTTGTGCCTCGCCCTCAACATGGATTGTGCGCAATGACTCGGCTAACTGCTGGCCTGCTGTGCAGTGAGAGTGTATTGCTATATGAATTATATTATACATTTCCATAGTTTAGTTAGCTGAGGTATATAATGTACAGTGTATTTTGTCAACAACTGTATGTGTGGAACGTATTTTTAGTGCTGAGCGATCATAAAACTGCTGCCAAGACACACTGTGTGAGGCTCGTCTCATAACCCCGCCTCCTGGTGCCGGTTAACACTCCCGCCGCAGAATGCATCGCCCGACGGGAGCGCCACACCAACCAAAGCCCACACCCAAACCCTCCACGTGCAAAACCGAATCCACCCCAAAAAAAGTCACTTAACAAGAAGCCAAAAAGTGCAAAAACAACAATGCTCGCGCGGCGCGCCGGAGGAGCCGTGAACGGGGACACAACATTAGGTACACCTGCAGAATGCAGCGCGGATTTCATATTTCATTCATTAACAACGCTCCCGCATTTATAAGTAAAGGTAAGACCATAATAACGTTTTTTTAATTAAATGTGCTTTATTGTGTGCTACAGTTTGTAAGTGTAAAGTTAAGGTTAGGTTAAAGTACCAATGATTGTCACACACACACACTAGGTGTGGTGAAATTTGTACTCTGCATTTGACCCATCCCCTTGTTCACCCCCTGGGAGGTGAGGGGAGCAGTGGGCAGCAGCGGCGCCGTGCCTGGGAATACATTTTTGGTGATTTAACCCCCAATTCCAACCCTTGATGCTGAGTGCCAAGCAGGGAAGAATGCTGGTATGAGCTTTTAAACATAACCCGTTAACTGCTGCCAATCAAATGGTGAATAAGATACTCTTTAGGGTTCATATGTTTGTAAATCTGACTGTGATGAAGTCAGTGCCTCACCTGACATGAACCTCACCGCACGCCACTGATATATATATATATATATGTATATATAGTACATATCTGTGCATATATAAATATATATTTAAAAATATGTGTTCAGGCCTTCTCCATGCAACAAGAAGTTTTTTGTTTTTTTTAACTTGTAACCTGTTTTAAAAAAGTTTCATTATCATTATTATAGCCAATCATACATTGCAAGAATCGTGTTGAATGGAATCGTCACCGCAGAATTCGGAATCGGATGGAATGGTTCGGTGCCCAAAGAGTCCCACCCCTAACACTTATGTCACATGGCCCCTTTGTCTACTTCCTGTTACCTTGCACGCCACACAGCAGCTCTAGAAGGCGTCTGGATCTCGTCCACGCTGCGTGCCTATTGGCTGAAGCAGGACGAGTGGAGAGATGGCTCACGCCATCGCCGTCCCAGAAGAGAAAAAAGTCTACTTTTACTTTGAGACGCGGCGCTGCAGTCCGGCCGAGAGAAGCCTTTTTTTTTTTTTGTCCGAATGTAGATGAGGAAGCCAGAGTCCGTCCGTCCTTGTTGTCCCTCCACGCTGGTGAGCTGACGGGGGGGGGGGAGGGAGGAAAAAGGGGCGCGTCGTGGAGCCCCCGCAGTGGCGATATGTCCGTGTGATGACCTGTGGTCGAGTCGGGTCCAGCCCCCTCCTTTCCTTTCAGAGCAGCAGCACCTGCAGGCACAGGTGGCCCCCCCTGGCCCTCCACTGTCAGAGGATGATGCAGCAGCGGCACAGACGCTGGCCGCCGCCGTGCACCGAGGGAGGGGGCGTGACCGGGGCAAAGTAGGCGTGGACCTTGATCTCTGGAAGATGGGCCTGCCACGGCAAAAGACAGCCATTAACACTGACCCACCCGAGGAAGAGGACTCGTCAATTTCTCAGTGTCCATAAACATCCCACGGGCGGCCGTTTGGGAAGTCACCTTTTCAAGGCGCACAGGTTAGCAAATATTTGGACTCGGGGTTGCCACATGGAGAGAAACAAATGTGTCTGCACTATTATTAATGTACAACTATTAATGTGCACTATTATTAATGTACAACTATTAATGTACACTATCAATAACATACAACAACTAATGTACAACTATTAATGTACACTATCAATAATATACAACCACTAATGTACAACTATTATTGTGCACTATTATTAATGTACAACTATTAATGTGCACTATTATCAATGTACAACTATTAATGTGCACTATTATTAATGTACAACTATTGATGTACACTATCAATAATATACAACCACTATTAATGTACAACTATTATTGTGCACTATTATTAATGTACAACTATTAATGTACAACTATTAATGTGCACTATTATTAATGTACAACTATTAATGTACACTATCAATAATATACAACCACTAATGTACAACTATTATTGTGCACTATTATTAATGTACAACTATGAATGTACACTATCAATAATATACAACCAGTAATGTACAACTATTAATGTGCACTATTATTAATGTACAACTATTAATGTACACTATCAATAATATACAACCACTAATGTACAACTATTATTGTGCACTATTATTAATGTACAACTATTAATGTACACTATCAATAATATACAACCACTAATTTACAACTATTATTGTGCACTATTATTAATGTACAACTATGAATGTACACTATCAATAATATACAACCACTAATGTACAACTATTAATGTGCACTATTATTAATGTACAACTACTAATGTACACTATCAATAATATACAACCACTAATGTACAACTATTATTGTGCACTATTATTAATGTACAACTATTAATGTACACTATCAATAATATACAACCACTGATGTACAACTATTATTGTGCACTATTAATGTACAACTATTAATGTACACTATCAATAATATACAACCACTAATGTACAACTATTAATGCGCACTATTATTAATGTACACTATCAATAATATACAACCACTAATGTACAACTATTATTGTGCACTATTATTAATGTACAACTATTAATGTGCACTATTATTAATGTACAACCATTATTAATGTACAACTATTATTGTGCACTATTATTAATGTACAAATATAATTGTGCACTATTATTAATGTACAACTATTATTGTGCACTATTATTAATGTACAACTATTATTGTGCACTATTATTAATGTACAAATATTATTGTGCACTATTATTAATGTACAACTATTATTGTGCACTATTATTAATGTACAACTATTAATGTGCACTATTATTAATGTACAACTATTAATGTACACTATCAATAATATACAACCATTATTAATGTACAACTGTTATTGTGCACTATTATTAATGTACAACCATTGTTAATGTACAACTATTATTGTGCACTATTATTAATGTACAACTTTTAATGTACACTATTATTAATGTACAACTATTAATGTGCACTATTAATGTACACTATTATTAATGTACAACTATTAATGTGCACTATTATTAATGTACAACTATTAATGTACACTATCAATAATATAGAACCATTATTAATGTACAACTATTATTGTGCACTATTATTAATGTACAACTATTATTGTACACTATTATTAATGTACAACTATTAATGTACACTATTATTGAGAAACACTATTAATGTGCACTATTATTAATGTACAACTTTTGTGTGCACAATTATTAATGTACAACTATTATTGTGCACTATTACTAATGTACAACCACTATTAATGTACAACTATTATTGTGCACTATTACTAATGTACAACCACTATTAATGTACAACTATTATTGTGCACTATTACTCATGTACAACCATTATTAATGTACAACTATTATTGTGCACTATTATTAATGTACAAATATTAATGTACACTATTATTAATGTACAACTATTATTAATGTACAACTATTAATGCACATTATTATTAATGTACACTATTATTAATGTACATTATTATAAATGTACAACTATTGTTAATGTACAACTATTAGCATGCACTATTATTGAGAAACACTATTAATGTACACTATTATTAATGTACAACTATTATTAATGCACAACTATTAATGCACATTATTATTAATGTACACTATTATTAATGTACATTATTATAAATGTACAACTATTGTTAATGTGCAACAATTAGTGTGCACTATTATTGAGAAACACTATTATTGTACACTATTATTAATGTATAACTAATATTGTGCACTAATATTAATGTACAACTATTAGTGTACAACATTATTAATGTATAACTATTATTGTGCACTAATATTAATGTACAACTATTATTGGGCACTATCATTGAGAAACGCTATTATTGTGCACTATTATTGTGCACTATTATTAATGTATACTAATATTGTGCACTATTTTTCATGTACAACTATTATTATGCACTAATATTAATGTACAACTATTATTATGCACTAATATTAATGTACAACTATTAATGTGCACTATTATTAATGTACAACTATTTATGTACACTATCAATAATATACAACCATTATTAATGTACAACTATTATTGTGCACTATTATTAATGTACAACTATTATTGTGCACTATTATTAATGTACAACTATGAATGTACACTATTATTGAGAAACACTATTAATGTGCACTATTATTAATGTACAACTATTGTGTGTGCTATTATTAATGTACAACTATTATTGTGCACTATTATTAATGTACAACAGTTTTTAATGTACAACTATTATTGTGCACTATTATTAATGTACAACTATTAATGTACATTATTATTGAGAAACACTATTAATGTGCACTATTATTAATGTAGAACTATTGTGTGCGCTATTATTAATGTACAACTATTATGTGCACTTTTATTAATGTACAACTATTAATGTACACTATTAATGTACACTATTAATGTACAACTATTAATGTGTACTATTATTAATGTACAACTATTAATGTACACTATTAATGTACACTATTAATGTACAACTATTAATGTGTACTATTATTAATGTACAACTATTAATGTTCACTATTATTAATGTACAACTATTATTAATGTACAACTATTATTAATGTACAACTATTAATGCACATTATTATTAATGTACACTATTTATTTATTTTTATTTTTTATTTTTTTTATTTTTTTATAATGTCCTGCCCAGCTTCTCGGGCAAATCATATAGCAGATGTAGATGCCCATATCGGCTGTTCAGATTTACTTTACAAAAGAGAAGTGTACACTATTTTCAATGTACATTATTATCAATGTACAACTATTGATAATGTACAGCTGCTGTTAATGTACAACTATTAGTGTGCATTATTATTGTGAAACACTATTATTGTACACTATTATTAATGTATAACTAATATTGTGCACTAATATTAATGTACAACTATTAGTGTACAACATTATTCATGTATAACTATTATTGTGCACTATCATTGAGAAACGCTATTATTGTGCACTATTATTAATGTATACTAATATTATGCACTATTATTCATGTACAACTATTATTATGCACTAATATTAATGTGCAACTATTATTATGCACTAATATTAATGTACAAGTACTAATGTACACTACTATTAATTTACAATATTATCAATGTACATTATTATTATTGTACAACTACAACTATTAGTGTGCACTATTATTGAGAACCACTATTATTGTACACTATTATTCATGTATAACTAATATTGAGCACTAATATTGATGTACAACTGTTAGTGTACAACATTATTAATGTATAACTATTATTAGTGTACAACTGTTAGTGTACAACTGTTAGTGTACAACATTATTAATGTATAACTATTATTAATGTACAACTATTATTGTGCAGTGTTATTGAGATATGCTATTATTGTACACTATTATTCATGTACAACTATTATTATGCACTAATATTAATGTACAACTGTTAGTGGGCACTATTATTGTACACCATTATTAATGTACAACTATTATTCATGTACAACTATTATTATGCACTAATATTAATGTACAACTATTAGTGTGCACTATTAATGTACAACTATTAGTGTGCACTATTATTCATGTACAACTATTATTATGCACTAATATTAATGTACAACTGTTAGTGGGCACTATTATTGTACACCATTATTAATGTACAACTATTATTCATGTACAACTATTATTATGCACTAATATTAATGTACAACTATTAGTGTGCACTATTATTGTACACCATTATTAATGTACAACTGTTAGTGGGCACTATTATTGTACACCATTATTAATGTACAACTATTATTCATGTACAACTATTATTATGCACTAATATTAATGTACAACTATTAGTGTGCACTATTATTGTACACCATTATTAATGTACAACTATTAGTGTGCACTATTATTGTACACCATTATTAATGTACAACTATTAGTGTGCACTATTATTGTACACCATTATTAATGTACAACTATTAGTGTGCACTATTATTGTACACCATTATTAATGTACAACTATTATTCATGTACAACTATTATTATGCACTAATATTAATGTACAACTATTAGTATGCACTATTATTGTACACCATTATTAATGTACAACTATTAGTGTGCACTATTATTGTACACCATTATTAATGTACAACTATTAATGTGCACTATTATTGTACACCATTATTAATGTACAACTATTATTCATGTACAACTATTATTATGCACTAATATTAATGTACAACTATTAGTGTGCACTATTATTGTACACCATTATTAATGTACAACTATTATTCATGTACAACTATTATTATGCACTAATATTAATGTACAACTATTAGTGTGCACTATTATTGTACACCATTATTAATGTACAACTATTAGTGTGCACTATTATTGTACACCATTATTAATGTACAACTATTAGTGTGCACTATTATTCATGTACAACTATTATTATGCACTAATATTAATGTACAACTGTTAGTGGGCACTATTATTGTACACCATTATTAATGTACAACTATTATTATGCACTAATATTAATGTACAACTATTAGTGTGCACTATTATTGTACACCATTATTAATGTACAACTATTAGTGTGCACTATTATTGTACACCATTATTAATGTACAACTATTAATGTGCACTATTATTGTACACCATTATTAATGTACAACTATTATTCATGTACAACTATTATTATGCACTAATATTAATGTACAACTATTAGTGTGCACTATTATTGTACACCATTATTAATGTACAACTATTAGTGTGCACTATTATTGTATACCATTATTAATGTACAACCATTAGTGTGCATTGCTATTGAGAAAGGCCATTAGTGCACACAAGTTAGTCCCACTTGACAGCGTGTGTCCAAGGAAGACTTTGGGCAAATGAAGGCCACACCACACCACACCACACCACTGACCCGGATGCGCTTGATGCCGGCCCGGGTGACCTGCTGGCAGTCGTAGAGCTCGATGCGCTCCAGCCGGTGGCAGCTCTTCAAGTGTTCCAGGGTCCCGTCAGTGATGAGGGGGCAGTTGTCCAGCTCCACCACCGTGAGGCGCTCCTGGCCACAGGCGCTGGCGCTCAGCGCGCGGATGCCGTCGTCCGTGATGAGCTCGCAGTGAGACAGGGACTGCGCAGAGGACGAGGCACAGTGAGGGCGGCAGAAGGAAGCAAAGCACGAGTGGAGGACTTGGGGACGTGTACCAATGCCTGCAGGCGAGGACAGTGGATGGACAGCTGGACCAGGGTGTGGTCGGTCACCTGGGAGAGGACACGCGCACTCAAGGACACGCCGGCAGCTTCAGCCTCAAATATTCATGACTTACCAAAATACATTCTTCCAAGTCCATTTTTTCCAGCTCGTGGCAGTTCTGTCAGGGGGAAAGACAGAAGGTGAGGAGGAGGAAAAGGGAGGAGGACACACGGGACACCTCACCCTGGCCAGCACAGTGAAGCCAGCGTCTGTCACATGGGAGCATCGTGCCGCTTCAAGGATCCTGGGAAGATTCAAGACTTTTAAAGCCTGTCCCTCCTGAGATGGTGTACAGGCTAGTCAGTTCACATTGTTACCAATTCATGTATCTCTTTAGTCAACTGCAGTCTCCTAGTGGCAAATACCAGCCCAAGTCAGGGATTAGCACCAATAATAAGAACAGCTGTGGCTGTAGGCAATCTCCTGATATTGCTATTTTTAAATAACTCTAAAGTAGCTGCATTACATTTTTTTAAATCCATCCATCCATCCATTTTCTACCGCATTTGTATTTTCTAATGAACTACACAGGATGGCTGTAGCTGTATTATTTTCTAATGAACTACACAGGATGGCTGTAGCTGCATTTACATTTTCTAAATAACTCTACAAGATGGCAGTAGCTGCATTTGTATTTTCTAAATAACTCTACATGATGGCAGTAGCTGTGTTTGTATTTTCTAATAAACTTCACAGGATGGCAGTAGCTGCATCTACATTTTCTAATGAACTCTACAAGATGGAAGTAGCTGTATTTATATTTTCTAATGAACTATACATGATGGCAGTAGCTGTATTTACATTTTCTAATGAACTCTACAAGATGGCAGTAGCCGCATTTGTATTTTCTAATGAACTACACAGGATGGCAATAGCTGTATTGTATGTTCTAATCAACTACACAGGATGGCAGTAGCTGTATTTTCTAATTAAATTTAAAGGATGGTAGTAGCTGTATTTTTTTCTAACTACACAGGGTGGCAGTAGCTGCATTTACATTTTCTAAATAACTCAACAAGATGGCAGTAGCTTCATTTGTATTTTCTAATTGACTATACACGATGGCAGTAGCTGCATTTGTATTTTCTAATAAACTTCCCAGGATGGCAGTAGCTGCATCTACATTTTCTAATTAACTCTACAAGATGGCAGTAGCTGCATTTGTATTTTCTAATGAACTTCCCAGGATGGCAGTAGCTGCATCTACATTTTCTAATTAACTCTACAAGATGGCAGTAGCTGCATTTGTATTTTCTAATAAACTTCACAGGATGGCAGTAGCTGTATTTATATTTTCTAATGAACTCTACAAGATGGCAGTAGCCGCATTTGTATTTTCTAATGAACTACACAGGATGGCAATAGATGTATTTGTATGTTCTTATCAACTACACAGAATGGCAGTAGCTGTATTTTCTAATTCAATTTACAGGATGGTAGTAGCTGTATTTTTTTTCTAATTAACTACACAGGATGGCAGTAGCTGCATTTACATTTTCTAAATAACTCAATAAGATGGCAGTAGCTGCATTTGTAGTTTCTAATTAACTATACATGATGGCAGTAGCTGTATTTATATTTTCTAATGAACTATACATGATGGCAGTAGCTGTATTTATATTTTCTAATGAACTCTACAAGATGGCAGTAGCTGTATTTATATTTTCTAATGAACTCTACAAGATGGCAGTAGACGCATTTGTATTTTCTAATGAACTACACAGGATGGCAATAGCTGTATTTGTATGTTCTTATCAACTACACAGGATGGCAGTAGCTGTATTTTCTAATTCAATTTACAAGATGGTAGTAGCTGTATTTTTTTCTAATTAACTACACAGGATGGCAGTAGCTGCATTTACATTTTCTAAATAACTCAACAAGATGGCAGTAGCTGCATTTGTAGTTTCTAATTAACTATACATGATGGCAGTAGCTGTATTTATATTTTCTAATGAACTCTACAAGATGGCAGTAGCTGTATTTATATTTTCTAATGAACTCTACAAGATGGCAGTAGCTGCATTTGTATTTTCTAATGAACTCTACAAGATGGCAGTAGCTGTATTTATATTTTCTAATGAACTATACATGATGGCAGTAGCTGTATTTATATTTTCTAATGAACTCTACAAGATGGCAGTAGCCGCATTTGTATTTTCTAATGAACTACACAGGATAGCAGTAGCTGTATTTGTATGTTCTAATCAACTACACAGGATGGCAGTAGCTGTATTTTCTAATTAAATTTAAAGGATGGTAGTAGCTGTATTTTTTTCTAACTACACAGGATGGCTGTAGCTGCATTTACATTTTCTAAATAACTCAACAAGATGGCAGTAGCTGCATTTGTATTTTCTAATTGACTATACACGATGGCAGTAGCTGCATTTGTATTTTCTAATAAACTTCCCAGGATGGCAGTAGCTGCATCTACATTTTCTAATTAACTCTACAAGATGGCAGTAGCTGCATTTGTATTTTCTAATAAACTTCACAGGATGGCAGTAGCTGTATTTTCTAATTCAATTTACAGGATGGTAGTAGCTGTATTTTTTTTCTAATTAACTACACAGGATGGCAGTAGCTGCATTTGTATTTTCTAATGAACTCTACAAGATGGCAGTAGCTGCATTTGTATTTTCTAATTGACTATACATGATGGCAGTAGCTGTATTTATATTTTCTAATGAACTCTACAAGATGGCAGTAGCCGCATTTGTATTTTCTGATGAACTACACAGGATGGCAGTAGCTGTATTTGTATGTTCTAATCAACTACACAGGATGGCAGTAGCTGTATTTTCTAATTAATTTTACAGAATGGTAGTAGCTGTATTTTTTTCTAATTAACTACACAAGATGGCAGTAGCTGCATTTACATTTTCTAAATAACTCAACAAGATGGCAGTAGCTGCATTTGTATTTTCTAATTGACTATACACAATGGCAGTAGCTGTATTTGTATTTTCTAATAAACTTCACAGGATGGCAGTAGCTGCATCTACATTTTCTAATTAACTCTACAAGATGGCAGTAGCTGCATTTGTATTTTCTAATTGACTATACACAATGGCAGTAGCTGCATTTGTATTTTCTAATGAACTCTACAAGATGGCAGTAGCTGTATTTATATTTTCTAATGAACTCTACAAGATGGCAGTAGCCGCATTTGTATTTTCTAATGAACTACACAGGATGGCAATAGTTGTACTTGTATGTTCTTATCAACTACACAGGATGGCAGTAGCTGTATTTTCTAATTCAATTTACACGATGGTAGTAGCTGTATTTTTTTCTAATTAACTACACAGGATGGCAGTAGCTGCATTTACATTTTCTAAATAACTCAACAAGATGGCAGTAGCTGCATTTGTATTTTCTAATTGACTATACACAATGGCAGTAGCTGTATTTGTATTTTCTAATAAACTTCACAGGATGGCAGTAGCTGCATCTACATTTTCTAATTAACTCTACAAGCTGGCAGTAGCTGCATTTGTATTTTCTAATGAACTCTACAAGATGGCAGTAGCTGTATTTATATTTTCTAATGAACTCTACAAGATGGCAGTAGCCGCATTTGTATTTTCTAATGAACTACACAGGATGGCAATAGTTGTACTTGTATGTTCTTATCAACTACACAGGATGGCAGTAGCTGTATTTTCTAATTCAATTTACACGATGGTAGTAGCTGTATTTTTTTCTAATTAACTACACAGGATGGCAGTAGCTGCATTTACATTTTCTAAATAACTCAACAAGATGGCAGTAGCTGCATTTGTATTTTCTAATTGACTATACACAATGGCAGTAGCTGTATTTGTATTTTCTAATTAACTCTACAAGATGGCAGAAGCTGCATCTACATTTTCTAATTAACTCTACAAGATGGCAGTAGCTGCATTTGTATTTTCTAATGAACTCTACAAGATGGCAGTAGCTGTATTTATATTTTCTAATGAACTCTACAAGATGGCAGTAGCCGCATTTGTATTTTCTAATGAACTACACAGGATGGCAATAGTTGTACTTGTATGTTCTTATCAACTACACAGGATGGCAGTAGCTGTATTTTCTAATTCAATTTACACGATGGTAGTAGCTGTATTTTTTTCTAATTAACTACACAGGATGGCAGTAGCTGCATTTACATTTTCTAAATAACTCAACAAGATGGCAGTAGCTGCATTTGTATTTTCTAATTGACTATACACAATGGCAGTAGCTGTATTTGTATTTTCTAATAAACTTCACAGGATGGCAGTAGCTGCATCTACATTTTCTAATTAACTCTACAAGATGGCAGTAGCTGCATTTGTATTTTCTAATGAACTCTACAAGATGGCAGTAGCTGTATTTATATTTTCTAATGAACTCTACAAGATGGCAGTAGCCGCATTTGTATTTTCTAATGAACTACACAGGATGGCAATAGTTGTACTTGTATGTTCTTATCAACTACACAGGATGGCAGTAGCTGTATTTTCTAATTAAATTTAAAGGATGGTAGTAGCTGTATTTTTTTCTAACTACACAGGATGGCTGTAGCTGCATTTACATTTTCTAAATAACTCAACAAGATGGCAGTAGCTGCATTTGTATTTTCTAATTGACTATACACGATGGCAGTAGCTGCATTTGTATTTTCTAATAAACTTCCCAGGATGGCAGTAGCTGCATCTACATTTTCTAATTAACTCTACAAGATGGCAGTAGCTGCATTTGTATTTTCTAATAAACTTCACAGGATGGCAGTAGCTGTATTTTCTAATTCAATTTACAGGATGGTAGTAGCTGTATTTTTTTTCTAATTAACTACACAGGATGGCAGTAGCTGCATTTGTATTTTCTAATGAACTCTACAAGATGGCAGTAGCTGCATTTGTATTTTCTAATTGACTATACATGATGGCAGTAGCTGTATTTATATTTTCTAATGAACTCTACAAGATGGCAGTAGCCGCATTTGTATTTTCTTATCAACTACACAGGATGGCAATAGCTGTATTTGTATGTTCTTATCAACTACACAGGATGGCAGTAGCTGTATTTTCTAATTCAATTTACACGATGGTAGCAGCTGTATTTTTTTCTAATTAACTACACAGGATGGCAGTAGCTGCATTTACATTTTCTAAATAACTCAACAAGATGGCAGTAGCTGCATTTGTATTTTCTAATTGACTATACACAATGGCAGTAGCTGTATTTGTATTTTCTAATTAACTCTACAAGATGGCAGAAGCTGCATCTACATTTTCTAATTAACTCTACAAGATGGCAGTAGCTGCATTTGTATTTTCTAATGAACTCTACAAGATGGCAGTAGCTGTATTTATATTTTCTAATGAACTCTACAAGATGGCAGTAGCCGCATTTGTATTTTCTAATGAACTCTACAAGATGGCAGTAGCTGTATTTATATTTTCTAATGAACTCTACAAGATGGCAGTAGCCGCATTTGTATTTTCTAATTAACTACACAGGATGGCAGTAGCTGTATTTGTATGTTCTAATCAACTACACAGGATGGCAGTAGCTGTATTTTCTAATTCAATTTACACGATGGTAGTAGCTGTATTTATTTCTAATTAACTACACAGGATGGCAGTAGCTGCATTTACATTTTCTAAATAACTCAACAAGATGGCAGTAGCTGCATTTGTATTTTCTAATTGACTATACACAATGGCAGTAGCTGTATTTGTATTTTCTAATAAACTTCACAGGATGGCAGTAGCTGCATCTACATTTTCTAATTAACTCTACAAGCTGGCAGTAGCTGCATTTGTATTTTCTAATGAACTCTACAAGATGGCAGTAGCCGCATTTGTATTTTCTAATGAACTACACAGGATGGCAGTAGCCGCATTTGTATGTTCTAATCAACTACACAGGATGGCAGTAGCTGTATTTTCCAATTAATTTTACAGGATGGTAGCAGCTGTATTTTTTCTATAATTAACTACTCAGGATGGCAGTAGCTGCATTGACATTTTCTAATGAACTCTACAAGATGGCAGTAGCTGCATTGGCATTTTCTAATGAACTCTACAAGATGGCAGTAGCTGCAGTTGTAGTCAGATGACAGTGATGTATCTGTGTGTGATTCAAATGTTGGTGTGTTTACAGTCACCTCATCTGCGGCGTTAATGCCGACTTAGCAGTTCCTTCACCGCTACGACAACATTGGTTCTACTGTTGTTCAACATACTTTTTCATATGTGACCATGTGTTTTCCTTTCCACTTTTTCATGCACTCCAAATGATCATCACAGTAAACGCTCTATATTGAGATGATTTAAGGTGACTGTGCTGGTGTTCCTCACTTGAGTCGGGGACAGTTGAGTCCGAGTGCGGTGAGGGCCACGTCGGTGATGTTGCTGCACCCGGACACACACAGGATCTGCAGCTTGTGGCATCCTCGGCACAGATTCACCAGGCCGTCGTCCGTGATCTGCTGCAGGTGACAAAGCGACACGTGTGCGCGTCATATTGTACCATAGTGCCGGGCCAGTGTTTGTCTCACCATGCAAGACTGCATGTTGATGGTGGTGAGCTCTTGGCAGTGCTTCTGGAGGTGCTTCAAGGCGCCGTCATCCAGCTGGAGGACAGCAACACTAAATTGTCTTCCTTGATAATATTTCATTTCTACGGCACCTTTCTCAACACTCAAAGGTGGCTGAAGTGTATGGTTGTTGGAGACTAAATGCAGCCGAGCCAGCGTACCTGCGTGCAGCCTCTGAGGAACAGCGCTCGTAAGGCCGTGCAGCCTCGAGCCAGAGCGTCGATGCCGTCGCGTGTGATCTGGTCACACCAGGACAGATTCAGCGTCTCCAGCATTTTGCAGCCGTCACTGAGCAAGGACACACACACACAAGTCATTTGTAAACTATTAGTTACTAGCAACTGTTAGTGCGTACTATTAATGAAAACAACTATTAATGTGCATGCACCATTCCTGGGTAAATATTAGTGTGCACTATTATTTTAAAAAACTATTAATGTGCATGCACTATTACGGGGTAAATATTAGTGTGCACTATCATTGAAAAACATATTGGTGTACATGCACTATTATGGGGTAAATATTAGTGTGCACTATTATTGAAAAACATAGTGTACATGCACTATTACTGGGTAAGTATTAGTGTGCACTATTATTGAAAAAACTATTAATGTACATGCACTATTATTGGGTAAATATTAGTGTGCACTATTATTGAAAAAATATTAGTGTACATGCACTGTCACTTGGTAGTTATTATTGTGCACTATTATTGAAAAAAATATTAGTGTACATGCACTATTACTGGGTAAATATTATTGTGCACTGTGCACTATTAAATAAAAAACAACTATTAGTGTACATGCACTATTATTGGGTAAATATTACTGTGCACTATTAATGAAAACAACTATTAGTGTACATGCACTATTATTGGGTAAATATTAGTGTGCACTATTATTGAAAAAAATAGTGTACATGCACTATTACTGGGTAAATATTATTGTGCACTGTGCACTATTAAATCAAAAACACAACTATTAGTGTACATGCACTATTATTGGGTAAATATTACTGTGCACTATTAATGAAAACAACTATTAGTGTACATGCACTATTACTGGGTAATTACTAGTGTGCACTATTATTGAAAAACAACTATTAATGTGCATGCACTGTTACTGGGTAACTATTAGTGTGTACTATTATTGAAACAAACTATTAGTGTGCATGCACTATTACTGGGTAACTATTAGTGTGTACTATTATTGAAAACAACTATTAATGTGCATGCACCATTACTGGGTAAATATTAGTGTGCACTATTCTAAAAAACAACAACAACTATTAATGTGCATGCACTATTACGGGGTAAATATTAGTGTGCACTATTATTGAAAAAAATATTAGTGTACATTAGTGTACATGCACTATTACTGGGTAAGTATTAGTGTGTACTATTATTGAAAACAACTATTAATGTGTATGCACCATTACTGGGTAAATATTAGTGTGCAATATTATTTAAAAAAAAACTATTAATGTGCATGCACTATTACGGGGTAAATATTAGTGTGCACTATTATTTAAAAAAACATTAGTGTACATGCACTATTACTGGGTAAGTATTAGTGTGCACTATTATTGAAAAAAAACTATTAGTGTACATGCACTATTATTGGGTAAATATTAGTGTGTACTATTATTAAAAACAACTATTAATGTGCATGCACCATTACTGGGTAAATATTAGTGTGCACTATTATTTAAAAAAACAGTTTACATGCACTATTACTGGGTAAGTATTAGTGTGCACTATTATGGAAAAAACTATTAGTGTACATACACTATTATTGGGTAAATATTAGTGTGCACTATTATTGAAAAAATATTAGTGTACATGCACTATCACCTGGGGTAGTTAATAGTGTGCACCTATTATTGAAAAAACTATTAGCGTACATGCACTATTATTGGGTAAATATTAGTGTGCACTATTATTGAAAACATATTAGTGTGCATGCACTATTACTGGGTAATTATTAGTGTGCATTATTATTGGGGGGAAACTATTAGTGTACATGCACTATTACTGGGTAATTATTAGTGTGCACTATCATTGAAAAAAATATTAGTAAATATTAGTATGCACTATTATTGAAAAAAACTATTAATGTGCATGCACTGTTACGGGGTAAATATTAGTGTGCACTATTATTTTTAAAAATATTAGTAAATATCAGTGTGCACTAATATTGGGAAAAAAAACTATTAGTGTACATGCACTAATACTAATGCTACTACTGTAAACTATTATTGAAAATACATTATATATATATATATTATATATATATATATATATATATATATATATATATATGTATAATATAGTATAATAATAAATAATAGATAATATAATATAGTATATATTTTATATGCTGTACACTACTAATGACAAACTATTAGTGTACACTATTATTGAAAAAAAAATATTTGATGTACACTACTATTGAAAAAAAACAATAGTTGTGCGTTAGTACGGAATAAACTATGAGTATACACTGCTACTAAGTAGCTATTATTGTGCACTACTATCGTGAGTTTGAACTATAATTGTGAAACTATTGGTGTGCACTATTACTAAAGAAAACTGTTACTTTGCAATATTATCAGAAAACTGTATGTGTCGCACTATTATTAGGCAACAATTAATGTGCACTATAAATGAATAAACTTTTAGGCATCTATTAATATTATTGAAGTACACTATTAGTGTGCACTAATAATAGACAACTATTAGTGTGCACTACTATTATGCAATATTAGTATTCAGTATTGTGAAACTATTAGTTTCACAATACTGAATACTAGAATTGTAAATAATTTAGTGCACACTATTATTGCCAACTATTAGTTCGCACTGTTATCGTAAACAAATGTGTGTGCACTATTTTTGGGCAACTATTAATATGCATTATCACTGGGAAAACTATAAGTGTGCCATTTTACTGAAAAAAATAATTGCATGAACTACTATTGAAAAAGCCCTATTGGTGTGCACTATTATTGGGAAACGATAAGTATGTACTATTAGTATGCACTATATATTACGCACTATTATTGAAAAACAATATAAGTGTGCACAATTAATGGACAATTATTATTGTGCACTTATTTGAAACAACTATTAGTGTGCACTATTATTGTGCAACTATTACTTTGCATTATTACCGGGAAATTATAAGTGTGCACTATTACTGGGCAATTATTATTGTGCACTATTATTGACAAACTATTAGTGTGCACTATGACTACACCGTATTAGTATTCCTTGTCTCCACTATTATGGGTGCAACTATTTGTATGCACTATTACTAGGATACTATATGTTTCCGTTATTACTGGGCAATTATTATTGTGCACTACTATTGAAACACTATTAGTGTGCACTATTAGTACACAGTATTAGTATTCCGTATTGTGAAACTATTAGTTTGCACTATTATTGAAAAACACTATAAGTGTGCACAATTAATGGACAATTATTATTGTGCACTATTATTGAAAACAACTATTAGTGTGCACTATTATTGTGCAAACTATTAGTTTGCATATTACTGGGAAATTATAAGTGTGCATTATTTATGCAGTATTAGTATTCAGTATTGTGAAACTTTAGGTTGCACTATTATTGTAAAAACTGTGTAAACTATCATTGAAACACTATTGGTGTGCACTATTAGTACACAGTATTAGTATTCTGTATGTGAAAAATATTAGTTTGCACTGTTATTGGTAAAACAATTGCATTATTACTTGGAAATTATAAGTGTGCACTATACTGGGCAATTATTATTGACAAACTATTAGTGTGCACTATGACTACACAATATTAGTATTCAGTATTGTGAAACTATTAGTTTGCACTATTATGTAAAAACTTTGTGTGCACTATTATTGAGCAACTATTGTATGCAGTATGCACTAATATGGGAAACGATAAGTGTGTATTATTAGTTTGCACTATTATTGAAAACCACTATAGGTGTGCACATTTAATGGGCAATTATTATTGTGCACTATTATTGAAACCAACTCTTAGTGTGCACAATTATTGTGCAACTATTACTTTGCATTATTACTTGGAATTATAAATGTGTACTGTTACTGGGCAATTATTATTGACAAACTATTAGTGTGCACTATAACTACACAGTATTAGTATTCAGTATTGTGAAACTGTTAGTTTGCACTATTATTGTAAAAACTTTGTGTGCACTATTATTGAGCAACTATTTGTATGCATAATTACTAGGATACTATAAGTTCACTATTACTGGGCAATTATTATTGTGCACTATTATTGAAACACCATTAGTGTGCACTATTAGTACTCATTATTAGTATTCCGTATTGTGAAACTATGAGTTTGCACTATTATTGTAAAAACTTTGTGTGCACTATTATTGAGCAACTACTTGTATGCAGTATGCACTAATATTGGGGAACGATAAGAGTGTACTATTAATTTGCACTATTATTGAAAAACACTATAAGTGTGCACAATTAATGGACAATTATTATTGTGCGCTATTATTGAAAACCACTAGTACTGTGCACTATTGTGCAACAATTAGTTTGCATTATTACTGGGAAATTATAAGTGTGCACTATTGCTGGGCAATTATTAATGTGCACTATTATTGACAAACTATTAGTGTGCACCATGACTACACAATGTTAGTATTCAGTATTGTGAAACTAATATTTTGTACTACTATTGTAAAAACTTTGTCTCCACTATTATTGAGCAACCAGTTGTATGCATTATTACTAGGATATTGTAAGTTCACTATTAGTGTACAATTATTATTGTGCACTAATATTAGTGTGCACTATTAGTACTCAGTATTAGTATTCAGCATTGTGAAAAACACTTTAAGTGTGCACAATTATTTTTGTGCACTATTATTGAAAACAACTAGTACTGCGCACTATTATTGTGCAACAATTAGTTTGCACTATTACTGGGCAATTATAAGTGTGCACTATTACTGGGCAATTATTAGTGTGCACTATGACTACACAGTGTTAGTATTCAGTATTGTGAAACTAATATTTTGTACTATTATTGTAAAAAAATTGTCTCCACTATTATTGAGCAACTAGTTGTATGCATTATTAATAGGATAAGTTCACTGTTAGTGTACAATTATTATTGTGCCCTACTATTAGTGTGCACTATTAGTATTTCGCATTGTGAAACTATTATTTTGCACTATTATTGAAAAACACCATAAGGGTGCACATTTAATAGACAATTGTTATTGTGCACTTTTATTGTTAACAACTATTAGTGTGCACTATTATTGGGCAACAAGTAGTTTGCATTATTAGTAGGAAATTATAAGCGTGCACTATTTACGCAGTATTCAGTATTCAGTATTCTGAAAATATTAGTTTGCATTATCATTGTAAAAACCTTATGTGCACTATTGTTGGGCAACTATTTATATGCATTCTCACTGGGATACTATTATTGTGCACTATTATTGAAACACTATTAGTGTGCACTATTGTGGTTTTTACGTACTCTGACTGCCTGCTTTGCATAAAAAAAGAAGAATGGAGGTAGGTGAAGTAGTGAGCTGTCAAAGAAGCGTGTCTACCTGAGGGCCTTGAGGGAATGGTTGCTGATGGACACACAGGAGGTGAGATCAAGGTTCTTGAGCTTGGAACAAAACTTGCTGAGGCTGAGGCAGGTGCTGTCGGTGATCTTGGTGCAACCGTTCAGGTTCAACACTTCGATGTTTCGACAGTTCTGTGCAAAAGTCCTGAGGAGGACGGGCAAACAGTGTTTAGTGGACGTCGAGCGTTGCTGTGAGTGAGGGGGGGCCAGGGCCTTACTTCATGGAGGCGTCCCCCACGCTGAGGCAGCCTCTGAGGCTCAACTGCCTCAGGAAGCCGCCGCAACGCTTGGAAATGTTCTCCACCACGCGGCCCTGAGGGACACACAGGCGAGACAGGAAGGTTAGGAGGGAAGAGGATCAGCTGTGAGCCACGTCTGACCCAGCACTAAGCCTCAGCCCAACACACATACTGGTTATCATTTGGAATGGGGACCAAGTTTTTGATCATCACTTGTGGGCACCACCCTTTCTACAGGTTGTGGAGGCATAAAAAAAAATTAAGGCAAAATGGCCACTGCCCAGTTAGCTCATACACGTCTTTAAATCTCTGGATTGATGAAGTAATGTGCTGATCATTCTTACTGGGGACTCTGGGGAAAAAAAGAGTTCATATGGTTCATGGGGACCACATTTAAATACACTACCGTTCAAAAGTTTGGGGTCACATTGAAATGTCCTTATTTTTTAAGGAAAAGCACTGTACTTTTCAATGAAGATAACTTTAAACTAGTCTTAACTTGAAAGAAATACACTCTATACATTGCTAATGTGGTAAATGACTATTGTAGCTGCAAATGTCTGTTTTTTGGTGCAATATCTACATAGGTGTATAGAGGCCCATTTCCAGCAACTATCACTCCAGTGTTCTAATGGTATAATGTGTTTGCTCATTGGCTCAGAAGGCTAATTGATGATTAGAAAACCCTTGTGCAATCATGTTCACACATCTAAAAACAGTTTAGCTCTTTACAAAAGCTATAAAACTGACCTTCCTTTGAGCAGATTGAGTTTCTGGAGCATCACATTTGTGGGGTCAATTAAACGTTTAAAATAGCCAGAAAAAGAGAACTTTCATCTGAAACTCGACAGTCTATTCTTGTTCTTAGAAATGAAGGCTATTCCACAAAATTGTTTGGGTGACCCCAAACTTTTCAACGGTAGTGTAATTTTGCATAATTCACACAAATCAGTACGTGACTACTGAGGACCATTAAAAAAAAAAAAAAAAGTTTGAAAGTCTCACACTCAAACTAACCAGTAAACATGTTTTATGGGCCAAAGCTTAAAAATCCCTTAGGCATCTTCAGAATGGATCTGACTATCATTTAAAAAGGTTTCCCTTTCCGTGGATCGATTGGTACCGGGCCGCACAAGAAATTAAAAAAAAAAAAAAAAAAAAAAAGTTTTTTTATTTTTTTATTAAATCAACATAAAAAACGCAAGATACACTTACAATTAGTGCACCAACCCAAAAAACCGCCCTCCCCCATTTACACTCATTCACACTCATTCACACAAAAGGGTTGTTTCTTTCTGTTATTAATATTTCTGGTTCTTACATTATACATCAATATAAATCAATACAATCTGCAGGGATACAGTCCGTAAGCACGCATGATTGTATTTTTTAATGACAAAAAAAACAAAAAACATATATACATATATATATATATTAGGGTTGTGAACGATAAACCGATGCGACCGAGTATTCGATTCAACAAGTGAGCGATTAGATTGCATCGGTAGCAGACTCCTCAATCAATGCGAATAATCCATGAATTCCTAGCTGAATCGGTTATAGAGTCATGGATCGGTTATCGCGAGACTTTGCATGGCTTGGCTAGATTACAATATGCGTCAGCGTCTCTAAAACAACGCGAGAGCTGAAGCTACTCGCCAAACGCGGTAGCCGCCTTGCTGGTATTAGCACAAGTGATAAACAAGAGACAACACGGAAAATCAATGTGGAGGAGAACGAAAGCGTCAGTCTGACCGAAGGTGATAATGGACCGAGAAATATTTTTAAAAAAACACTACAGTGGTGGGAAGAGCAGCAGGACTTGCCACTGCTGTCATCTCTCGCTAAAAGATACCTCTGCATCCCGGTGTTTTGCCGGGAAACGCACCCCTGCCGTAAAATGCACCCCCTGACGCGGGAGCGCGCTGACGTCACTCGCTTACGTCACTCGTCTCGAAAAGTATATCTAAACTCGGCTGTAATGACCGAAGTGGCTGAAATCGCCTCTTTTAAATCGCCTCTTTCGGCATAAAAAATTACATAAAGTGAAATAATCCAAGTTTTCTTTACTTGCGGATGTATTACAAATTGTGAGCCTTTAATGATTTCGCCGTCATTCAAGTGGCTGAAATCGCCTCTTTCGGCATAAAAAAGTACATAAAGTGAAACACACGGAATCTGAACGCGTGTTCAGTACTGCGGGAGACATTGTTTCCACAAAACGTAGTCTGCTCAAACATGAGCATGTGGATCAGTTGATTTTCCTTAAAAAAAATCTGCCCTCCAAAAAAACAGGACAGTGATGATGAAAATGCAGAGGCATAGTGTAAGTGAACTACTGCTTTTTGACCTGGGAAACGGTACCTCACACACAGTAGTTTGATTTTTCTTTTTACATATGTATTTATTTTCTCTATTCTTTTACACAAAGCACTTGTCACTGTGCTCATTGTTACCACATTCTGAGATATTATAGGTGTGTAACTTGTTTACATTGTAATGTTGCACCTTTGTTACCTACCTCTAGTGTTCATTGTTACCTACCTCTAGTGTTCAAAACACTATATGCTCAAGTTGAAATATTGAATCTTTGTTACCTACCTCTAGTGTTCAAAACTAATGCTCAGGCTGAAATATTGCACTTTGTTGTAACTATTCTGTGCTACTTTTACCTCTGGAGTTCCCATCCTACAATTCAGCCAGACTTTTTTTGGTCCATGTCTAAAAAATAAATGACATTGACATGTGATTTTGTTGTTCTGTTTTTTTTGCCAGTGCCATAAAGCCACAATGCTTGGGGATTTGGAGTCTTGAATATTAACCGTCAAATCGAATCGTATCGTTCGGAATCGAATCCGATCGAATCGGTCTGTAATAAAAGGATATCGTTTTTGAATCGAATCGTAACCTGTGTATCTAGATGCATATCGAATCGTTTATCAGAGAGAGATGTGCAACCCTAATATATATATATATATATATATATATATATATATATATATATATATATATATACATATATATATTTTTTTTTTTAACCCCCCCCCCCCCCCACCCTGGTCCGCGGGAAAAAATTTCAAGCGTTGACTGGTCCGCAGTTATGAAAGGTTGGGGACCACTGCTTTAGGGCAGTGGTCCCCAACCACCGGCCGATTGGTACCAGGGCCGCACAAGAATTAAAAAAAAAAAAAAAGATATTTATATATTTTTTTAATTAAATCAACATAAAAAACACAATATATACATTATATATCAATATAGATCAATACAGTCTGCAGGGATACAGTCCATAAGCATAAGCACACATGATTGTATTTCTTTATGGAAAAAATAAAATAAAATAAAATAATAATAATATTGACCGGTCCGCAGCTACAAAAAGGTTGGGGACCACTGCTTTAGGGGACCTGTATTTTGGTCCCCCTACCGTCAGAGGTTCCCCTAAAGGTGACTGTGTAAACAGAGCCATGTCCCCATACTCTCTGGGGGGGGGGGGGGGGGGGGGGGGGGGGGGGGGGGGGATGACAAAACAATAAGAGTGCAATAATTTTTCATAACATGGTCACTACTGCCTAGTTTCTCTTGTTATATTCTTATTTTACTGTTATATTTTTATTCTCATTGTTGCTTTTTATTTGTATTCTATTGTAATATTTTTCTATTTTGTTTCCCTTTATACACCCATTATTTACTTTATACTTTAAATTTGATCTCAATTCTGTACACTGCTGCTGGAATTTTAATTTTCCTGAGGGAACTCAAGGAATCAATAAAGTACTATCTATCTATCTATCTATCTATTAAGTAAGCATTGCCAGAACGCACGCACACACGCACGCACGCACGCACGCACGCACGCACGCACGCGACTTTCTCATTCACATCCCCAAAGCCCTCACCTCGATGTCCGTTTGGAAGTTGAAGAGGTCGATCTTCTGCCAGTTGCTGCCATCCAGGGCCAGAACGTTCCATGCCTGTGAGGGAGAGGAGGTGACTGTGTTACCATATTGCTCTACTGCATAGGCACTAGAAAGGCTCATTCATGCATAACTGCACACCGAATATGTCCAGCAGATGGTGCTAATGTTAGGAAGGACATGGTGTGGGAGGGGCTTACCTTGGATACTTGGGCACACCGACAGAGTGTGACCACATCCAGATAGGAGAATATTCTACAGGGAGTCGCCAAAAAGAGAAAAGGAACGAGATTAAATAGATTCTAAAATCAGGGGTGTCCAAACTAAGGGCCGCGGGCGTCTAAAATTTGACGATGAGTTGAATTAGAATTCTGGCCACAGGGAGATTTCAATTCCTTTAAAAGTTATTTTACATGTTGTTGGTCAGTTGCCTTCCTGTGGACAATATGAGTACCGTATTTTTTCGGACTATAAGTCGCTCCGAGGTATAAGTCGCACCGGCCGAAAATGCATAATTAAGACGGAAAAAAAACATATATAAGTCACATTTTTTGGGGAAATGTATTTGATAAAAGCCAACACCAAGAATAAAAAAAAACACCATATATTTCTGGTAATTCGTTTAAAAAAAAATAAATCACCATATATTAAAAATAATCACCATATATTCTTGGTCATTCCTAAAAAAAAAACAATTTTCCAAAAATTACCATATATTTCTGGTAGTTCCTAAAAAAAAATCACATATATTCCTCGTAGTTTCTAAAACTTTCCATACTTTCAGCTAATTCCTAAAAAGTTAACATATATACCTGGTAATTCTAAAGAGAATACCATATATTTCTGGTAATTCTTTAAAAAAAAAAATCACCATCTATGTTTGGTCATTCCTAAAAAATAATATTTTCCCAAAAATGACCATAATTCCAATTAATTCCTAAATATTACCATGTATTCCTGGTAATTCCTAATATGACCATATATTTCAACTAACTCCTAAAAGTAAAGATATATCCCTGGTAATAAAAAAATTTTTAAAAATCACCACATATTTCTGGTAATTCGTTAAAAAAAAAAAATCACCATATATTAAAAATAATCACCATACATTCTTGGTCATTCCAAAAAAAAAAAATGTTTCAAAAATTACCATATATTTCTGGTAGTTCCTAAAAAAAACACACATTCCTGGTAGTTTCTAAAACTTTCCATACATTTCACCTAATTCCTAAAAGTTAACACATATACCTGGTAATTCTAAAAAGAATACCATATATTTCTGGTCATTCTTAAAAAAAAGTAATCACCATCTATTTTTGGTCATTCCTAAAAAAAATTATATTTTCCCCCAAATTACCATATATTCCAAGTAATTCCTAAATATGACCATATATTCCTGATAATTTCTAAAATGACCATATACTTCAACTAATTCCTAAAAGTAAAGATTTATCCCTGGTAATTCTAAAAAAAACCAAATAATAATCACCACATATTTATGGTAATTCATTAAATTTAAAAAAAAAAAATCACCATATATTAAAAATAATCACCATATATTCTTGGTCATTCCTAAAAAAAGTATTTTCCAAAAATTAGCATATATTTCTGGTAGTTCCTAATAAAATCACATATATTCCTGGTAGTTTCTAAAACTTTCCATACATTTCAGCTAATTCCTAAAAAGTAACATATACTGTATATCTGGTCATTCTAAAAAGAATACCATATATTTCTGGTAATTCTTTAAAAAAAAAAAAAAATCACCATCTATTTTTGGTCATTCTATGCTAGTATTTGTGTCGTCCTGTCCCACTACTTCATGTACGTTGTTGTATGTGATAGACGACATCTTTATAAGTACACAGTTACAGTGTATAAGTCAAAAGTGGATCAAGTACACAACAGTACTTCTTGGAAACACACCCTCCGTCCAGCATGAAGGCCAATACACTCCTAATAGACTACATGAGGCATAAAATGTGTTAAAAATCAATATATAATATGGGAGCTTGTGAGACAAAGAACAAGTGCCATTGTTGGTGCGGGGCAGTCGAGGCCCACAATAGGGCCACATGCAGCAGGCAACTGGGCCAGCTCAATCCATTAATCTGCCAATGAGTAATCTCTGGCACTGAGAGAGACCAGGCCACAAGGAGACAGATACAGTAACACAAGGACACACACTCACACACACAAATACAGTAACACAAGGACACACACACACACACACACACACACACACACACACACACAAATACAGTAACACAAGGACACACACACACACACACGAATACAGTAAGACAAGGACACACATATACACACACACACACACACACACACACACACACACACACACACGCACACACGCACACACACACACACACACGAAAAACATACAACAAATATCAATATTTGTCCATGAAACTGTGTCATAAATGTCAGTCATACCAGAGTCTTAATCCTTTTTAAAATGTCTTCAAATAAAAATCACAGAATGTGCACATTTTACAGGGCATAAAACCTGAGCTGATGCAGGTCGCTGGCCTTTCCTCTGCTTAGTGTGCAAGCAAATTCACAAGTGTGCTAATAACAGGGTGCTAATAGCAGTGTGCTAATAACAGTGTGCTAATATCAGGATGCTAATAACAGTGTGCTAATAGCAGTGTGCTAATAACAGTGTGCTAATATCAGGATGCTAATAACAGTGTGCTAATAGCAGGGTGCTAATAACAGTGTGCTAATAGCAGTGTGCTAATAACAGTGTGCTAATAGCAGTGTGCTAATAACAGTGTGCTAATATCAGGGTGCTAATAACAGTGTGCTAATAGCAGGGTGCTAATAACAGTGTGCTAATAGCAGTGTGCTAATAACAGTGTGCTAATAGCAGTGTGCTAATAACAGTGTGCTAATATCAGGGTGCTAATAACAGTGTGCTAATAGCAGGGTGCTAATAACAGTGTGCTAATAGCAGGGTGCTAATAACAGTGTGCTAATAGCAGGGTGCTAATAACAGTGTGCTAATAGCAGAGTGCTAATAACAATGTGCTAAGAGCAGGGTGCTAATAACAGTGTGCTAATAGCAGGGTGCTAATAACAGTGTGCTAATAACAGTGTGCTAATAGCAGGGTGCTAATAACAGTGTGCTAATAGCAGGGTGCTAATAACAGTGTGCTAATAGCAGGGTGCTAATAGCAGGGTGCTAATAACAATGTGCTAATAGCAGGGTGCTAATAACCGTGTGCTTATAGCAGGGTGCTAATAACAGTGTGCTAATAGCAGGGTGCTAATAACAGTGTGCTAATAGCAGGGTGCTAATAACAGTGTGCTAATAGCAGAGTGCTAATAACAATGTGCTAAGAGCAGGGTGCTAATAACAGTGTGCTAATAGCAGGGTGCTAATAACAGTGTGCTAATAACAGTGTGCTAATAGCAGGGTGCTAATAACAGTGTGCTAATAGCAGGGTGCTAATAACAGTGTGCTAATAGCAGGGTGCTAATAGCAGGGTGCTAATAACAATGTGCTAATAGCAGGGTGCTAATAACCGTGTGCTTATAGCAGGGTGCTAATAACAGTGTGCTAATAGTAGTGTGCTAATAGCAGGGTGCTAATAACAGTGTGCTAATAGCAGGGTGCTAATAACAATGTGCTAATAACAGTGTGCTAATAACTGTTCTGATTAATAACAGTGCGCTAATAGCAGAGTGCTAATAACTGTTCTGATTAATAACAGTGCGCTAATAGCAGTGTGCTAATAACAGTGTGCTAATAACAGTTTGCTAATAACTGTGTGATATATAGTGTGCTAACAGCAGTGTGCTAATTGCAGCAGTATGCTAATAGCAGCAGTGTGCTAATAGCAGTAAAGTAAAGTACCACTGATAGTCACACACACACACTAGGTGTGGTGAAATCACCCTCTGCATTTGACCCATCCCCTTGTTCCACCCCCTGGGAGGTGAGGGGAGCAGTGAGCAGCAGTGGTGGCCGCTAATTCCAACCCTTGATGCTGAGTGCCAAGCAGGGAGGTAATGGGTCGCATTTTTATAGTCTTTGGTATGACTCGGCCGGGGTTTGAACTCACGACATACCCATCTCAGGGCGGACACTCTAACCACAAGGCCACTGAGCAGGTACTGCAGTATTGATAGCAGTGTGCTAATAGCAGTGAGCTATAGCAGCAGTGTGCTAATAGCAGTGTATCAATAGCAGTTGACAGGGCAGCAAAGAACCTGCAGAGAACCACACCAGCTTTGTCATGGAAGGGGGTGGACAAAGACAAACCAGGCCAAGGAGTGGGACATGAGGGTCGATATCAACAAGCAGGTCCGGTTCCCCATGGAGATCCCAGCTACATCTCTCCGTCCTGACATCGTGGTGTGGTCCAGCAAGGCAAGAGCGGTGCACCTCATTGAGCTGACAGTGCCAGCAGAAGAGGGGATTAAAGCCGCCTTTGAGGCTAAGGCTGGCTGCAGAGTGCCGGGAGGCTGGCTGGAAGGCTACCATCTACCCAGTGGAGGTTGGCTGCCGAGGCTACGTGGGGCTGTCAGCCACACGCCTCTTGAGGGACACAGGAGGGACTGGAAGGAAGCTGAGGAAAGCCATAAAAGATTTAGCAGAGGAGGCCAGGAAAGGCAGCTTTTGGCTCCGGCTGAGGAGGAAGGACAGGAGCTGGGGAAAGAACAACTAACCCCGACAGCAGCCGCAGGGGGGGAACATCTATCAGCTGCAGAGGGTGACAGGGAGACGTCTCGGTCACTGCTCCGCCACCAGGAGACGTTCTAGTGATTAAAGGAGCGAAACGTCGAGGAATGGTGGTTCCTTGCTGATGACCCTGCAGCTGACCCTTGGGCACCGGAGGAGGTGCGACATGCAGCAATGCCAAGCAGGAAAGATCACCTACCTGTACATTAACTGAAGTCCTGGAAACCCCAGTGACTACTGTGAACTGGGCAGTTGGAGTCCAGGGAAGACTGGAGGACAGCCAGGAAAGACTGGATGGCAGCAGGGAAAGACTGCACAGGAAGTGGGCGGCTAGTTACCCAACCTACTAGTCTCTCGCAAGAGGGACACCCACCTATAACTACGAAAAACACAAGGAATAAACAACCCGCAGGCCCTCCAAGAGGCGGGGTGGAAGATGGGCCTAACAGGACGGACAACAAGGTAACGACGATTGCAACGGAAACAGACAACGAGAACACCGGAATTCCAGTTAATGAGAAGATCCTCCGAAAGTGTGCTTGCGGACGGGAAAAGGTGACCACGTACAGGGGACTGCGAATCCACCAGGGGAAGGCCAAGTGTGGTCAGAGAGGCCAACGGCAACCTTGCACCGCGACAGCGGGTGAGACAAGAGGGACCAGAAGCCAGGTAGAAAACCACAGCGCTAATGGACCCAACGTTGCTGAAAGCACAGCTGGCACAGAGGCAGAAACCCCCTCGGCGGAGGCTGACCCCCCACAGGAGCACCAACACCCAATCCCCACCAGCTCACACAGAACAGAGCCACAAGCTGAGACCAAGAAACCAGCAAGAAGGAACAAGCTCAAGTGGCCGAAGTCAAACGAAGCAGAGGCATGGCGCACTTTGGATACAGACCTAATCAAGATGTCGAAGGAAAGGTTGCTCAGAGGTGTCGAAGCCAAGCTCAACCTGTTTGTATATAAAACATATTACATATTGTTATGAAGGTGTATGTTACTACATTATATATATACTTGCAGTGTGTATATTAAACATTACATATTGTTATGAAGGTGTCTGTTACTAGATTATATTTATACTTGCAGTGTGTATATAAAACATTATATATTCTTATGAAGGTGTCTGTTACTACATTATATATATATATACTTACAGTGTATTACATATTGTTATGAAGGTGTCTGTTACTGCATTATATATAGACTTGGGATGTGTATATAAAACATATTACATGTTGTTATGAAGGTGTCTGTTACTACATTATATATATATATACACTTGCAGTGTGTATATAAAACATTACATATTGTTATGAAGGTGTCTGTTACTGCATTATAAATAGACTTGCAGTGTGTATATTGTACATGTTACATATTGGTATGAAGGTGTCTGTTACCACATATATATATACTTGCAGTGTGTATATAAAACATATTACATATTGTTATGAAGGTGTCTGTTACTACATTATATATATACTTAGTGTATTACATATTGTTATGAAGGTGTCTGTTACTACATTATATATATATTTGCAGTGCGTATATTGTACATATTACATATTGTTATGAAGGTGTCTGTTGCAGTGTATATATTATTACATATTGTTATGAAGGTGTCTGTTACTACATTATATATATACTTGCAGTGTGTATATTGTACATATTGTTATAAAGGTGTCTGTTGCAGTGTATATATAAAACGTATTACATATTGTTATGAAGGTGTCTGTTACCACATTATATATATACTTGCAGTTGGTATATAAAACATATTACATATTATTATGAAGGTGTCTGTTGCTACATTTTATATATACTTGCAGTGTGTATATAAAACATTACATATTGTTATGAAGGTGTCTGTTACTACATTATATATAGACTTGCAGTGTGTATATAAACATATGACATATTATGAAGGTGTCTGTTACTACAATATATATACTTGCAGTGTGTATACAAACATATTACATATTATGAAAGTGTCTGTTACTACATTATATATATACTTGCAGTGGATATATAAAACATTACATATTGTTATGAAGGTGTCTGTAACTACATTATATATATACTTGCAGTGTGTATATAAACATATTACATATTACGAAGGTGTCTGTTACTACATTTTATATATACTTGCAGTGTGTATATAAACATATGACATATTATGAAGGTGTCTGTTACTACAATATATATACTTGCAGTGTGTATATAAACATATTACATATTATGAAGGTGTCTGTTACTACATTATATATATACACTTGCAGTGGATATATAAAACATATTACATATTGTTATGAAGGTGTCTGTTACTACATTACATATAGACTTGCAGTGTGTATATTGTACATGTTACATACTGTGACATGTACATTACAATTCTGACTCAGCACCCTCCATTGCCACCCAGATTCGGTCAGTTCTGAGTTGCCATAGCAACCGTCCCAGGCCTTAACGACGAGACCCATCCAGCCATGCTTGAAGAGCCAGGTGTTTGCCAGCGAGTGTGAGCCTGCTTCATTAAAACCTCATTATGCACCATGGTGGGAAATGTAAAACAATATATTGAAAAAAAATGCACAAAGTTTTTTTTTTTTAATCTCTTTTTTCCTGTGACTTACACTAAGTTGTGAGACTATATTGCCTCCTCAGGCCTTCGAAGCCAGACTCTGTAAAGATCAAGGCAAAGAAATGCACGGTCGTAGACAACTACCAGGTATCCCACCAGGCATCTCTCTTTTCTACGCTGCAAAGATGTCACGTTCTTGTCGCTTGCAGATCCGGAAGGATTGGCAAGAAGCGGTGTAAGAATAAGGGGAGTCAATAGCCTACTAATCAACACTGAAGGCAGGTGTGTGAGCTCAGGCGCTCCTAGCAACAAGAACGTAAACAAAAGAGGAATCGGAGTGCTGGCAACATAAAAACTAAGAACAACAAAACTAACACAGCACGTGACCGGGAGGAACCGGTCACGACAGCACACCTTGCGGTCGTAATGTAACCAAGCGAGCGTCATTAGCATTAGCTAATATGCTAACACAATTACGAGTGTCTGCGTTAGTATCATTTACTTACAAACCCCGTTTCCATATGAGTTGGGAAATTGTGTTAGATGTAAATATAAACGGAATATAATGATTTGCAAATAATTTTCAACCCATATTCAGTTGAATATGCTACAAAGACAACATATTTGATGTTCAAACTGATAAACATTTTTTTTTTGCAAATAATCATTAACTTTAGAATTTGATGCCAGCAACACGTGACAAAGAAGTTGGGAAAGGTGGCAATAAATACTGATAAAGTTGAGGAATGCTCATCAAACACTTATTTGGAACATCCCACAGGTGAACAGGCAAATTGGGAACAGGTGGGTGCCATGATTGGGGATAAAAGTAGATTCCATGAAATGCTCAGTCATTCACAAACAAGGATGGGGCGAGGGTCACCACTTTGTCAACAAATGCGTGAGCAAATTGTTGAACAGTTTAACAAAAACCTTTCTCAACCAGCTATTGCAAGGAATTTAGGGATTTCACCATCTACGGTCCGTAATATCATCAAAGGGTTGAGAGAATCTGGAGAAATCACTGCACGTAAGCAGCTAAGCCCGTGACCTTCGATCCCTCAGGCTGTACTGCATCAACAAGCGACATCAGTGTGTAAAGGATATCACCACATGGGCTCAGGAACACTTCAGAAACCCACTGTCAGTAACTACAGTTGGTCGCTACATCTGTAAGTGCAAGTTAAAACTCTCCTATGCAAGGCGAAAACCGTTTATCAACAACACCCAGAAACGCCGTCGGCTTCGCTGGGCCTGAGCTCATCTAAGATGGACTGATACAAAGTGGAAAAGTGTTCTGTGGTCTGACGAGTCCACATTTCAAATTGTTTTTGGAAACCGTGGACGTCGTGTCCTCCGGACCAAAGAGGAAAAGAACCATCCGGATTGCTATAGGCGCAAAGTGTAAAAGCCAGCATGATGGTATGGGGTGTATTAGTGCCCAAGACATGGGTAACTTACACATCTGTGAAGGCGCCATTAATGCTGAAAGGTACATACAGGTTTTGGAGCAACATATGTTGCCATCCAAGCAACGTTACCATGGACGCCCCTGCTTATTTCAGCAAGACAATGCCAAGCCACGTGTTACATCAACGTGGCTTCATAGTAAAAGAGTGCGGGTACTAGACTGGCCTGCCTGTAGTCCAGACCTGTCTCCCATTGAAAACGTGTGGCGCATTATGAAGCCTAAAATACCACAAGGGAGACCCCCGGACTGTTGAACAACTTAAGCTGTACATCAAGCAAGAATGGGAAATAATTCCACCTGAGAAGCTTCAAAAATGTGTCTCCTCAGTTCCCAAACGTTTACTGAGTGTTGTTAAAAGGAAAGGCCGTGTAACACAGTGGTGAACATGCCCTTTCCCAACTACTTTGGCACGTGTTGCAGCCATGAAATTCTAAGTTAATTATTATTTGCAAAAAACAATAAAGTTTATGAGTTTGAACATCAAATATCTTGTCTTTGTAGTGCATTCAATTGAATATGGGTTGAAAAGGATTTGCAAATCATTGCATTCAGTTTATATTTACATCTAACACAATTTCCCAACTCATATGGAAACGGGGTTTGTACAATGGCATTCTTTTTGTATTGTTTCGTAAATTCACAGAGTCTGTCTAGCTGATTGGAGCGCTAGCTTGCACAGCTAGTGTGGGGTCCGTTTTACTGCCCTGTTACAGACACCATTTGGAAAAAATTAAGATAAGTACATTTACATTTACTAAATATTTCTGTGTAAATAACTCATTTCACAACGTATATATCTGCGACTTATAGTCTGGTGCAGCTAATATACGGAAAATACTTTTTGGGGTTCGACTTGTATACAGGTGCACTCTATAGTCTGGGAAATATGGTAAATACAGGTATAAGGTGTGTATTAGTGTTGTCCCGATACCAATATTTTGGTACCGGTACCAAAATGTTTTTCGATACTTTTCGGTACTTTGATACTTTTACTATAAAGGGGACCACAAAAAACGGCATTATTGGCTTTATTATAACAAAAAATCTTGGGGTACATTAAACATATGTTTCTTATTCCAAGTTTGTCCCTAAATAAAATAGTGAACATAGAAGACAACTTGTCTTTTAGTAGTAAGTAAACAAACAAAGGCTCCTAATTTTGTCTGCTGACGTATGCAGTAACATATTGTGTCATTTATCATTCTATTATTTTGTCAAAATTATTAAGGACAAGTGGTAGAAAATTCATCATTAATCTACTTGTTCATTTACTGTTAATATCTGCTTACTTTCTCTTTTAACATGTTCTAATAATGCGGTTCCTTTTTGACTGTACTTAAATGTATAAGGTATTTATATTATTCACAGGTGATTAATGCTGTATAATAGACTGTATTTATATTATTCACATGTGAATAATGCTGTATAATAGACTGTATTTATATTATTCACATGTGAAGGGACAAGCGGTAGAAAACGGATGGATGGATCACATGTGAATAATGCTGTATAATAGACTGTATTTATATTATTCACATGTAAAAAATACCTAAGTGTTTATTGTCTATTGTGAGCGAACTGTGGTGCTGAATTTCCCCCAGGGATCAATAAAGTACTTTCTATTCTATTCTATCTACACTTCTGTTAAAATGTAATAATAACTTATTTTTCGGTTTTTTGGATACTTTACATTAGTTTTGGATGATACCAGAAATTTGGGTATCAATCTGATACCAAGTAGTTACAGGATCATACATTGGTCATATTCAAAGTCCTCATGTGTCCAGGGACATATTTGCTGCCTTTATAAACATAATATACTTTTTGTTTTTAAATGGAAAAAGATTTTGTGATGCTAAAAATATCCATATAATCATAGTAGTATCGACTAGATACGCTCCTGTACTTGGTAACATTACAGTGGATGTCAGGTGTAGATCCACCAATGGTGTTTGTTTACATTGTGACACCGGTGAGCTACGGTGTGTAGTGAAGCATTAAGCTATTCCTCATCCTGCAGTGATAATGATACTTGTAAGAAACTTAATTTATTTGTCGCCAGGGAGGCGAGGATTAGTGATTTAGAAGTAGCTAAAACACTGCCGACTGCGGCTGGACATTAGCCGCTAGCTTGCTAGCCATGTCTTAAAGCACCTTTTCCTGAGGGTGTTTCAGTGTTATAGCTTCACCTTTATTGTCAGTTTTTAAGCCAAAATGCTTCCATTCTCCCTTTTCTGTCTACACACTGTGTCTGCTTGTAAGTACTCCGTGATTGTGCACTGCCGAACATGCTCCTCTGCTCGTAAACCAGCATTGACATGATGTAACGACAACGATTCATTAGTATCACGGTACTTTACTAGTACCGGCATACCATAAAACCCTAGTGTGTATATACAGTATCTGCTGATGTAGTTCTGTTGGAGTTGTAATTAAAAAAAAAAAAATGCTGATACTGATAAAAAGGGTCGATACCAACATATGTCAAAATGACAAATATCGGCAACGATTATCGAACCAGCTCTACTTACTGGTAAGTACCAATGAGCTGAGCAAGTTGTGTGTGTTTTTTCCCCCGCATTATAGAAAACTTACCTAAGAAGCAGCTCTTTGGGGAGCTTCTTGTTAATGGCGGCCTCATCGCTGTTTGAGAACACCTGCACACAACAAACACAACACAGTCATGTTTAGCTGACGCAGCCAAACTCACACACTTACGCACGTACGCAGAATCACTCAGCGTGTTGAATGCAAAAGTAATTGTTGCATGCTCATTGGCTCGCACTTGCAACAAGCTTAGTAATAATTGCTTCATCCAGGTCTGCTGATCTCTTTTAGTCTACTTGCTCGCTGCATGTCTGGCCATCTGCTGAGCATCACTGACACACACATTCTTGTATTTGTTACCTTCTTGAGACCTCCGAAAAATGCCTACCTCTAGTATTATGATAAAAGTCGTACTTTTACTCAACGCAAGTCAAAATTTCATGACCATAGGTGAGAGTAGGAATGTAGATGGCTCAGTAGACCGAGAGCTTTGCCTTCTGGCTCAGCTCTCGTTTCGTCACAACAGTGCGGCAGAGAGACTGCAATACTGCCCCAGCTGCTCCGATTCTCCGGCTGATTTCCTTCTCCATCTTTCCCTCACTCGTGAACAAGACACGGAGATACTTAAACTCCTCCACCTGGGACAGAGTCTCGTCCCCTACCCGGACTGTACAAATCATCGGTTTCCTGCTGAGAACCATGGCCTCAGATTTGGAGATGCTGATCCTCATTCCAGCCGCTGAACACTCGGCTGCGAACCGATCCAGTGAGAGCTGAAGGTCACGAACCGAAGGCGCCATCAGGACCACATCATCTGCAAACAGCAGTGACGCAACCTTTAGCCCCCCGAGACCTATACCCTCTCCGCCATGGCCACGACCCTGCCTAGATATCCTGTCCATGAAAATCCCAAACAGGATAGGTGACAGAGCGCAGCCCTGGCGGAGACCAACCCCCACTGGAAACGGATCCGACTTACATCCAAGCACAACTCTCGCTTTGGTTGTACAGAGATTGGATGGCCCTCAGCAGGGTTCCCCTCACTCCCTACTCCCTCAGCACCTCCCACAAGATCTCCCGGGGGACCCGGTCATACGCCTTCTCCAAATCCACAAAGCACATGTAGACTGGATAGGCATACTCCCAGGCTTTCTCCAGGATTCCCGCAAGCGTAAAGAGTTGGTCAGTTGTTCCACGACCAGGACGGAATCCACATTGCTCCTCTTGAATCTGAGGTTCAACTATCAGCCGGACCCTCCTTTCCAGTACCTTGGCGTAAACTTTCCCAGGGAGGCTGAGTAGTGTGATACCCTTGTAATTAGCACACACCCTCTGGTCCTCCTTTTTGAAAAGGGGACCCACCACCCCAGTCTGCCACTCCCTCGGCACTGTCCCAGACTTCCACGCAATGTTGATGAAGTGTGGGTAATGACCGAAAGAATAAGATCGCGGATACAAGCGGCCGAAATGAGTTTCCTCAGGAGGGTGGCTGGCATCTCCCTTAGAGATAGGGTGAGAAGTTCAGTCACCCGAGAGAGACTCGGAGTAGAGCCGCTGCTCCTTCGCTTGGAAAGGAGCCAGCTTAGGTGGTTCGGGCATCTCGTGCGGATGCCTCACGAGCGTCTCCCTAGGGAGTTCCTCGTTGCACCTCCCACTGGGAGGAGACCCCGCGGCAGGCCAAGGACCAGATGGGGGGGATTACATCTCCTCTCTGGCCTGGGAATGCTTCGGGATTCCCCAGGAGGAAGTCGCAAATGTTCCTCTGGAGAGGGAAGTCTGGGGGTCTCTGCTGGAGCTGTTGTCCCCGCGACCCAATTCCGGATAAGCGGTTGAAGATGGATGGAAGTCAAAATTTTCCAGAAAAACTGAGCATTTGTGCAACATTATGATAAAAGTTGGAATTAACCTGAAGGTTAACATTTTGGCAATTCTATGAAAAGAGTCGTCATTTTACTCGACAAAAGTCACAATTTTTTAAGAAAACCAAAAAATGTTGGCAATATTACAATAACTGGAATTTTACTTGGCAAAATTATGACAAAAGTCAAGCTGTTCACCTGGCGGGGATGAATAGAGAAGTCCTTCTTTAGCTGCCGTCTTGTTTTATCATATACTGCTGCCTTTGCACCTGTCAATGTTTACTTTTGTATGCATATTAAATAATGTGGATGTCTCAAGAAGGGAAGAAATACAAGAACACACACACACACACTCTTGTACTTGTTACCTTCTTGAGACCTATGAAAAATGCCTACCTCTAGTATTATGATAAAAGTCATAATTTTACTCAACGCAAGTCAATATTTTACAAGAAAAACTTAACATTCGTGCAATATTATGTAAGGTTGCAGCTAACGATTATTTTTCTATCGATTAATCTATAAATTATTTTTTTTCGATTAATCGGTTACAGATTTTTTTTCCGATTAATCTATAGATTATTTTCCTTTTACCGATTATTTTTTTATTCAAAATGAAGATGAAAAAATAAATGTAGGCCAGTTTTTTCAAAAGGCATGGCTTTTATTTACAAAAAAAAAGAAGTATGGCCACTCAGTCAACATTGACAACAACATGACTAAATATTCTGTAACAATGTAAACATTTAAAACTTTTAACATTTAACAAAATTAAAAGCTTATTTGCTTTTTAATGTGCAAATATAAAAGTCAACATCCAGTGCAAATCTTAATATTCTGCAATAGTATAAGCATTTCAAAAGTAAAAGTATTGCTTATTTTGCTTTAAAATGTGCAAAAATAAAGATAAACATCCAATACAAAAAAGTGCAAAACGAAATATTCTGTAACAACAGTGTAAACATTTCAACAAAAGTGAAAGTATTGCTTATTTGCTAAGATGTGCAAAAATAAAGATAAACATCCAATACAAAAAAGTGCCAATCTAAATATTCTGGAACACTGTAAACATTAAGTATTGCTTTTAAAATGTGCAAAATAAACATCCAGTCCAACACAGTACACAATAACCAATTCTACTCATTCCAGTGAGTGACTAACAGTTGTAATGAAGAAAGGTTAGCATGTCCACATGTTCTGGTTCTTTTCTTGTTTACAATATTCCCAGCAGCTGAAAATAGGCGCTCAGAAGGGGTCGATGTGGCTGGAACTGAGAGGTAATTAGCCTTCACCTCAAGCCAGGACTGCGAGTGAGCTGAGCTCCAGTTTATATTCCTAGAAGGTCAACGGGCTCATAGTGATGTTACTAGTAGTTGACTGGGAGGTGTTTATTATCATTAGGGGAGAGTCCGCTGCCTGATGCTCACCTGCTAAACACCTATCTGCTCCACGCTGAAGCGCTGACTACATGCGCTCTGAATATGCACTGCTGATTGGCTGATAACGCTCTGAATATGCACTGCTGATTGGCTGATAACGCTCTGAATACGCACTGCTGATTGGCTGATAACGCTCTGAATACGCACTGCTGATTGGCTGGTAGAGCTTTCTGTGTACCAATCAGATGGTTGTGTGGGTGGGACAATGCTGCGTGCTGAGACAGGCAGAAGGAGCAAAGCAGCTTGTTAACACTTTAGCTTAGAAACTCCTTCGGTACACCCCCGTACCGAACCGAAAGCCCCGTACCGAAACGGTTCAATACAAAACACGTACCGTTACACCCCTAGCAGATACAAATGACACATTCATGTTTTGGTGTAATGATGACAACGTATACTCGCGCGGACGATTGACTAGTTGATGGTTTTCTTTTCAAATGTTCGTTCATAGCCGTTGTGCTGCTATGATAGGCCATTTCCGCTCGACACAGTGTGCATACAACAACATTATTAGGCCGTTTATTGAAATACTCCCACACTTTTGACGACTTTTGGCGTGATTTTTGCCCCTCGCTCGCACCGCTCGCATCGTCTGCTTTGATCGTCTGCTTTGCGCTTCGCCATGACGGTAGTGTGACGTAAATATGCGACGCGTCGACGCACAAAAACGGCGTCGACGTATTTACGTAACCGATGACGTCGACTATGTCGACGCGTCGTTTCAGCCTTAATATTATGATAAAAGTTGGAATTTTACTCAATAACAGTCGCAATTTTACAAGAAAAGCTTAACATTTTATGAAAAGAGTCGTAATTTTTACTCGACAAAAGTCACAATTTTTATAATAAAACAACATTTTTGGTAATATTGTAATAATAATCAGAATTGTATTTGGCAAAATTATGACAAAAGTCAGCTGTTCACCTGGCAGGTTTTTTCAGGGATGAACAGAGAAGTCCTTCTTTAGCTGCTGTCTTGTTGTATCATATATTGCTGCCTTTACACCTGTCAATGTTTACATTTGTATGTCCATTAAATAAATAAAAAATCCTGACTTTGGAGCAATGTTTACGGACTCTAGTATTTGGCTCTCTATTAGAGACAATGGTTTTCCGTAGTGGGACCTTGATTTCGGTCCTAGCTTGTTCACCGGTCCTCATACGGTAGGTCCTTTTCCTTGTTGATGTCTCAAGAAGGGTAGAAATACAAGAACGCACACACACACACACACACATTCTTGTATTTTCTACCTTCTTGAGACCTCCAAAAAATGCCTACCTCTAGTATTATGATAAAAGTCGTCATTTTACTCAACGCAAGTCAAAATTTTACAAGGAAAAATGAACATATGTGCAATATTATGATAAAAGTTGGAATTTTACTCAATAACAGTCGCAATTTTACAAGAAAAGCTTAACATTTTTATGAGAAGAGTCGTCATTTCACTCGACAAAAGTCACAATTTTATAAGAAAACCAAAAAATGTTGGCAATATTATAATAATAATCGTAATTTTACTTGGCAAAATTATGACAAAAGTCAGCTGTTCACCTAGCGGGTTTTTTCAGGGATGAACAGAGAAGTCCTTCTATAGCTTCTGTCCTGTTTTACACCTGTCAATGTTTACTTTTGTATGCACATTAAATCCCCCAAAAAATCCTGACTTTGGAGCAATGTTTACGGACTCTAGTATTTGGCTCTCTATTAGAGACAATGGTTTTCCGTATTGGGACTGTGATTTCGGTCCTAGCTTGTTCACCGGTCCTCATACGGTATGTACTTTCCCTTGTTGATGTCTCAAGAAGGGTGGAAATACTAGAACACACACACACACACGACGTGTGAAGAACATTGGCGGTCAGGTGGGCTTGCGTTGAGCCGTGAATTTCAATTAGGGCGTGCTTCCTTCCGCCGGGCCACAACAAAGCACGGGGTGCGGAGGAGTCACTCCACAAGGTTTCCACCAGCACTAAAATGTTTGGACACAACCGGAGGAGTAAAGAAGAAACCAAGACACCAACGTGTGGGGAAGAAACCTCTTCCACTACGACAGCGCTGCACACACAAAAAAGTGACAATTGCACCACATTGTGGCACTGTTGTACAGTATGTATAAGTCAGGTTGACTTGAAATTTCTCACACTTCTCATCGCATTCTACGAAAACACCTGCTGTAACTTTAGGGTGTGTTATTCAACTACCACCAAATCTAGTAAACTAGGACTGACAAACTGTGTGTCGAATTTGGTCAAGCTTGGTAGAAAAAACAGCTTATTGATCATTTGTCTAAAAATTATAAAACTTTTATGTTACACGTATGCTAACATGTCTTATATATGTTTACATGCATGCTAGCATGTCTTATATATGTATTACATGTATGCTAGCACGTCTTATACATGTACTATTACATGTATGCTAACACGTCTTATACATGCATGCTAACATGTCACATACATGTATGCTAGCTTTTCCCTCGTCTTCCAGTGATAATGGTACATGGAAAAATCTCAATTTCCGCCACGGCGAGGATAAGTACCTTAAAAGCGGCTTCTAGACGACGCGCTCATTACAACTTACACTCATATGAACGACAAAGGAACATGGAGACGCAATTGTGTCTCTCTGAGTGTGCATGTCCTTTTGAAGGAATCTTGCTCGCGAGTACAATCTCGAGCACGTAAACACTGTGACACAGCTGTGGTAAAGATTGGCCGAAGAGCTTCCAAAGGCAAACGTCGGCCCTGATCCCAATCCCGTGTCTAATTTGTACAAAAGGTATGTTTGGATGTTACAAAGAACACCAATGTACACCCAACCGTGTCCCAAAACCGTGGTAAAACACAAACCGTGGAGCTTGAGAAGCGTTCCACCTCTAATATACAGTAATTGTCCCGAATAGTAATTATACAGCAGTGTTTCCCACACATTCATTTATTTGTGGCGGCCCGCCACGAAAGAATTACGTCCGCCACAAATAAAAAAACAAAATAAAATAAAAAATATATAGGTATATATATTTTGTTTTTTTTGGCCTGTCCAGCTTCTCAGGCAAATCATATAGTTGATGTAGATGCCCTTATAGGCTGTTCAGATTTACTTTACAAAAGAGAAGTGTAGGATACTTCTCTTGTTGCCTTATTTGTATTTGACCACTACTGTTTTCTGTTTATTTGTTACTGACTGTGGCAGGACACCTCTGCCTCTGTATTACTTTATGTTGCTGGTAAATAATATGGTTGTAGTAGTAGGCTAAAGTTAAATTATTTAGTATGCACTAATTAAAGGGGCAGAGCTTTAAGAGACATTTTAGCTTTTATATTTTATAAGATATATTTTTTGTAAGAACCACAATTAATAAATATATTTCAGTGAATAACTTATTGTTCAAATCTGTACATAAATATGTACATAAAGTGTTGTAATTATATTGTAAAATGGATGGATGGATGGACGTTTAAAACAAAACTGTTATTATTAATTAGTAAGTATACATTTTTTGAGCCTTTTAGAGAAAATCATATCATTGTAGTAAATTATGCAAATTACTCGATGATGTCATGGTGACCACGCCCATAGCCACGCCCCCACCGCCACAGGTATCTTGGCAGTTTATGGGAAACACTGTACAGCGAGTCATTCCTTCACTTCCAACGTCCACTTCCATCTCCAGCCCTTTGGATTCAATAAAGTCAGAGCGAGTTGGCCTGGATTGCGGTCGGGGATCGGCCGGGCAAATAATAAATGTCTCCTCAAAGCCAGGAGCAAATTTACACCTGATAACGTGACTTTTGACCTCCTTGTCCAAAACATGCGGGCTATGAATCCATTGTTTTATTTTGAAAATCTTTTGTATATTACATTTCATGTCACGAATTAGTGAAGGGTACTTTCACTGTTACATTGATTTGGCGCTCATTCTGGTGTACGCTGTTATAAAAACTCATTTGAATCTTATATATATTTCCCAAACATTTGCACACATTGCAGTGTTTCCCATAAACTGCCAAGATACCTGTGGTGGTGGGGGCGTGGCTATGGGCGTGGCTATGGGCGTGGTCACAATGTCATCAGAGTAATTTGCATAATTTACTACAATGATATGATTTTCTCTAAAAAGGCTCAAAAAATGTACACTTACTAATTAATAATAACAGTTTTGTTTTAAACGTCCATCCATCCATTTTACAATATAATTACAACACTTTATGTACATATTTATATACAGATTTGAACAATAAGTTATTCACTGAAATATATTTATTAATTGTGGTTCTTACAAAAAATATATCTTATAAAATATAAAAGCTAAAATGTCTCTTAAAGCTCTGCCCCTTTAATTAGTGCATACTAAATAATTTAACTTAAGCCTACTACTACAACCATATTATTTACCAGCAACATAAAGTGAAACAGAGGCAGAGGTGTCCTGCCACAGTCAGTAACAAATAAACAGAAAACAGTAGTGGTCAAATACAAATAGGGCAACCAGAGAAGTATCCTACACTTCTCTTTTGTAAAGTAAATCTGAACAGCCTATATGGGCATCTACATCAACTATATGATTTGCCTGAGAAGCTGGACAGAACAAAAAAAAAAAAAAAAAATTTAAAAAATAAAATAAAAAAATTATTTGTGGCGGACGTAATTCTTTCGTGGCAGGCCGCCACAAATAAATGAATGTGTGGGAAACACTGCATTGCGTTGGATGGTGCTATTTACAGGACTACTGCAACAAAGATCCTCTATATCAGTGTTTTTCAACCTTTTTTTGAGCAGAGGCACATTTTTTTGCGTTGAAAAAATCCAGAGGCACACCACCAGCAGAAATCATTAAAAAATGAAACTCGGTCGACAGTAAAAAGTCGCAATTGTTGGATATGACTTTAAAGCATAACCAAGCATGCATCACTATAGCTCTTGTCTCAAAGTAGGTGTACTCTCACCACCTGTCACATCACCCCCTGACTTATTTGGACTTTTTTGCTGTTTTCCTGTGTGTAGTGTTTTACTTCTTGTCTTGCGCTCCTATTTTGGTGGCTTTTTCTCTTTTTTTTGTATTTTCCTGTAGCAGTTTCATGTCTTCTTTTGAGCGATATTTCCCCGCATCTACTTTGTTTTAGCAATCAAGAATATTTCAGTTGTTTTTATCCTTCTTTGTGGGGACATTGTTGATTGTCATGTCACGTTCGGATGTACTTTGTGGACGCCATCTGCTGCTCCACAGTAAGTCTTTGCTGTCGTCCAGCATTCTGTTTTTGTGTAAAACTGAATTGCTACAAAGTAGTTTCGTTCTGCATAGCCATCCCTAAACTTCAATGCATTTTCTTAGGGGCACTCACCTTTTGTTTATTTTTGGTTTAAGCATTGTTTCCGACACCTACAAAGCAATTAGCTACCGGCTGCCACCTACTGATATGGAAGAGTATTACACGGTTACTCTGCCGAGCTCTAGACAGCAACGACATTCAACAACAACACATCATTTGCAGACTATAATTACTGGTTTGCAAAAAATATTTTTACCCCAAATAGGTGAAATTAGATAATCTCCCACGGCACACCAGACTGTATCTCACAGTGGTTGAAAAACACTGCTCTATATGACAGTCGGGCTGCATCAAACTATTATTTCTTCTTATGATTAATCTGTAGATTTAATTTCTTGCATGTTGTTCGGCTTGAGGATAAAAAATACCGTCTTATGTATTGACTGTGAATATTTTTAATGGAGAGAGCTACTGACTACATGACAAGGAACCCTAAAAGAACCTTACTTTTTGGGAAGTTAACGAGTAGTGGCACTAATTTTAATGCATTTTACTTTAAAATGTTTAAGACAACTGAATGATTTTTCAATCACATTTATAATCAGCAGAAAGACACTAAATATTAAAATGCGTTGATTTTTCAATCACATTTATAATCAGCAGAAAGACACTAAATATTAAAATGCGTTCCCTTTCATTTCATACAATTGTTTAAGCAATATAAAGTCAAAGTCCTCCTGTGTCCAGGGACTTATTTACTGATTATTTTAAAAACATTACCAAAAACTACAAAAAGAGATTTTATGAAAAAACAATATCAATACCATCGGTATACGGATCGTTCCACCCTTCTCTGGGATTGCTGGCAGTCTACCGGTATTGCTGATATATTTTAGAAAGATATATATTGAAGTCCTATCTTAAAACTCAGTTGTATACTCTAGCCTTTAAATAGACCCCCTTTTTAGACCAGTTGATCTGCCGTTTATTTTATTTTGTGCCCCCCTCTCCCTTGTAGAAGGGAGGGCACAGGTCCGAGGTGGACCGCTCGCCTGTCATCGGTTGGGGACATCTCTGCGCTGCTGACCCGTCTCCGCTCGGGATGGTCTCCTGCTGGCCCCCCTATGGACCGGACTCTCACTATTATGTTAGATCCGCTATGGACTGGACTCTCACTATTATGTTAGATCCACTATGGACTGGACTCTCACTATTATGTTAGATCCACTATGGACTGGACTCTCACTATTATGTTAGATCCACTATGGACTGGACTTTCACTATTATGTTAGATCCACTATGGACTGGACTCTCACTATTATGTTAGATCCACTATGGACTGGACTCTCTCACTATTATGTTAGATCTACTATGGACTGGACTCTCACTATTATGTTAGATCCACTATGGACTGGACTCTCACTATTATGTTAGATCCACTATGGACTGGACTCTCACTATTATGTTAGATCCACTATGGACTGGACTCTCACTATTATGTTAGATCCACTATGGACTGGAATCTCACTATTATGTTAGATCCACTATGGACTGGACTTTCACACTATTATGTTAGATCCACTATGGACCGGACTCTCACTATTATGTTAGATCCACTATGGACTGGACTCTCACTATTATGTTAGATCCACTATGGACTGGACTCTCACTATTATGTTAGATCCACTATGGACTGGACTCTCACTATTATTTTAGATCCACTATGGACTGGACTCTCACTATTATGTTAGATCCACTATGGACTGGACTCTCACTATTATGTTAGATCCACTATGGACTGGACTCTCACTATTATGTTAGATCCACTATGGACTGGACTCTCACTATTATGTTAGATCCACTATGGACTGGACTTTCACAATATTATGCTAGACCCACTCGACGTCCATTGCAACCAGTCTCCCCTAGAGGTGGGGGGGTCACCCACATCTGCGGTCCTCTCCAAGGTTTCTCATAGTCATTCATATTGACATCCCACTGGGTTGTGAGTTTTTCCTTGCCCTTATGTGGGCTCTGAACCGAGGATGTCGTTGTGGCTTGTGCAGCCCTTTGAGACACTTGTGATTTAGGGTTATATAAATAAACATTGATTGATTTAAGACAATACGGCTATACCGGGTTTTTTAATGTGCCTTTTGTTACGCCTTAGTCGTTGATTGTTCTTCGAAGATGCCGACGGAACGACAGGAAACGGCGTGCAGGTAAGAGTATGATTTATTCCTCATAAATCATGAAGGAACAACACAAACACAAGAGAACAAACAAAACAAGCATGCCTCTGGCACGGGAAGCTAACGGAATAGCTGCACAGGGAAACCCAAGGCAGAACTTAGCGCAAGAAACACAAGGAACAAACGTAACGTGTCGCATGACGGCAAACAAAAAGCCCTGGACTGAGCGAGGCGAAAAGGCCGGACTAAATAACTCTCTGATTAGTGCCCGGGAACAGGTGAGCGTCCCGAACACTAATCAGAGGCAGGTGAAAACAATCAGCACCCATGACAACCAAGAAACCCAAAACAAGAGTGCTGAAACAGAACTAAAACTACAAGTGAATCAAAGCCTAAATAATCGTAAACAAACTATGATCCGGGCAACGGATCATAACACCTTTGTTACGGCCATTCGCTCTTTTCTGCGCCTGACAGGCAAAACACAGGCCCCGCCCCTTGCGTGTTTACGTAGGCTCCTCTGACGCACTGCGACAAACTTTTCAAAAGAATATAGCGTTCACTTTTGGCTCCCATGGCCCTATATCCTCTATATCAGTGTTTGTTAACCATAGGGCCGCGGCCCCATTGTTGGGCCACCAAAAAATATCTGATTCTAAAGTGTGGTCCAGATGGGCCGCAGCGCTGCTCAGTAGTAATACACTTTTCCACCACTTGTGGCAGTAATGTCAAGTCTCAAACAAACAGAAATCTGTAGCTAAAGTCATCGAGAATTTTTTGAAACGCAAAACTTATGACTAAACTTTTTTCTTTGTATTATTTTATTATTATTATTATCATCAATTTAGTTAGAATTCATCTCATTTAACGCTGCCTGATTGTATGTACATTTATTTATCATCCGTTTTTATTTGTCCCTTCTTTTGCAGTGTGTTTGAATATTATTTACTTTCGTAATCAGCCTGACCTAAGCCTTGATAATAATCTTTGTGATTAACACATGCTCTCATATCCTTTAACAAGGTTGTAAACCGTAGGTTAGATATAATTATTGAATATGATTAAAATCAAGAGTAAGATTATATTTAAGTGGGCCCCGGGCCCCTCCATAATGGACAAGTTGGGCCCTGAGGACAAAAAAGGTTAAGAACCCCTGCTCTATATGACAGGAGGACCGCACTGTGGTATTTATAGAACTACTGCAACCAAGCCAGTCAAAGATCCTCTATGTGACAGGAGGACCGCACTGTGGTATTTATAGAACTACTGTCAAAGATCCTTTATATGACAGTAGGACTACACTACACAAAGACTCTCTATATGACAGGATGACTACACTACACAAAGATTCTCTATATGACAATAGGACTACACTACACAAAGATTCTCTATATGACAATAGGATTACACTACACAAAGATTCTCTATTTGACAGGACTACACAAAGATGCTCTTATGACAGGAGGACCGCACTGTGGTATTTATAGGACTGCAACAAATCAATCAATCAATCAATCAATATTTATATAGCCCTAAATCACAAGTGTCTCAAAGGGCAGCCAATCAAAGATCCTCTATATGACAGTAGGGCCCCACTAAACAAAGATTCTCTATATGACAGTACGACCACACTACACAAAGATCCTCTTATGACAGGATGACCGCAGTGTGGTATTTATAGGACTGCAACAAAGCCAGTCAAAGATCCTCTGCATGACAGTAGGACCGCACTGTGGTATATAGAGGACTGCAACAAAGCCAATCAAAGATCCTCCAAATGACAGTAGGATCCCACAACACAAATATCCTCTATATGACAGGAGGACCACACTAAACAAAGATCCTCTATGACAGGAGGACCGCACTGTGGTATTTATAGGACTGCAAAAAAGCCAGTCAAAATTCCTCCATGTGACCGGAGGCCCACACAACACAAAGATCCTCTATATGAGGACCACACTAAACAGAGATCCTCTTATGACGTGAGGACAGCACTGTGGTATTTATAGGATTGCAACAAAGCCAATCAAAAATCCTCTATATGACATGTAGGACCACACAACACGAAGATCCTCTATATGACAGGAGGACTACACTACACAAAGATCCTCTTATGACAGGAGGACTACACTAAACAAAGAACCTCTTATGACAGGAGGACTGCAGTGTGGTATTTACAGGACTGCAACAAAGCCAGTCAAAGATCCTCTATATGACAATTCGACCGCACTGTGGTATATAGAGGACTGCAACAAAGCCAATCAAAGCTCCTCTATATGACAGTCGGATCCCACTAAACAAATATCCTCTATATGACAGGAGGACCACACTAAACAGAGATCCTCTTATGACGTGAGGACCGCACTGTGGTATTTATAGGATTGCAACAAAGCCAATCAAAGATCCTCTATATGACATGTAGGACCACACAACACGAAGATCCTCTATATGACAGGAGGACTACACTACACAAAGATCCTCTTATGACAGGACGACCGCAGTGTGGTATTTACAGGACTGCAACAAAGCCAGTCAAAGATCCTCTACACGACAGTAGGACCACACTACACAAAGATCCTCTTATGACAGGAGGACCACACTAAACAATGATCCTCTTATGACAGGAGGACCGCAGTGTGGTATTTACAGGACTGCAACAAAGCCAGTCAAAGATCCTCTACACGACAGTAGGACCACACTACACAAAGATCCTCTTATGACAGGAGGACCACACTAAACAATGATCCTCTTATGACAGGAGGACCGCAGTGTGGTATTTATAGGATTGCAACAAAGCCAGTCAAAGATCCTCTATATGACAGGATAGCCACAATGTGGTATCTATAGGACTGCAACAAAGCAGTCAAAGATCCTCTATATAACATGTCAGGCCACACAACACAAAGATCCTCTAAATGACAGGAGGACTACACTACACGATACTCTTATGACAGGAGGACCGCAGTGTGGTATTTATAGGACTGCAACAAAGCCTGTCAAAGATCCTCTATATGACATGTAGGACCACACAACACAAAGATCCTCTTATGACAGGAAGATTACACTAAACAAAGATTATCTTATGACTGGAGGACTGCAGTGTGGTATTTATAGGACTGCAACAAAACCTGTCAAAGATCCTCTATATGACATGTAGGGCCACACAACACAAAGATCCTCTATATGACAGGAGGACTACACTACACAACGATACTCTTATGACAGGAGGACCGCAGTGTGGTATTTATAGGACTGCAACAAAGCCTGTCAAAGATCCTCTATATGACATGTAGGACCACACAACACAAAGATCCTCTTATGACAGGAAGACTACACTAAACAAAGATTCTCTTATGACTGGAGGACCGCAGTGTGGTATTTACAGGACTGCAACAAAGCCAGACAAAGATCCTCTATTTGACAGGATAGCCAAAATGTGGTATTTATAGGACTGCAACAAAGCAGGTCAAAGATCCTCTATATGACAACAGGACGACACTACACAAATATCCTCTATATGACAGGAGGACTACGCTACACAATGATACTCTTATGACAGGAGGACTGCACTGTGGTATTTATAGGACTGCAACAAAGCCAGTCAAAGATCCTCTACACGACAGTAGGACCACACTACACAAAGATCCTCTTATGACAGGAGGACCACACTAAACAATGATCCTCTTATGACAGGAGGACCGCAGTGTGGTATTTACAGGACTGCAACAAAGCCAGTCAAAGATCCTCTACACGACAGTAGGACCACACTACACAAAGATCCTCTTATGACAGGAGGACCACACTAAACAATGATCCTCTTATGACAGGAGGACCGCAGTGTGGTATTTATAGGATTGCAACAAAGCCAGTCAAAGATCCTCTATATGACAGGATAGCCACAATGTGGTATCTATAGGACTGCAACAAAGCAGTCAAAGATCCTCTATATAACATGTCAGGCCACACAACACAAAGATCCTCTAAATGACAGGAGGACTACACTACACGATACTCTTATGACAGGAGGACCGCAGTGTGGTATTTATAGGACTGCAACAAAGCCTGTCAAAGATCCTCTATATGACATGTAGGACCACACAACACAAAGATCCTCTTATGACAGGAAGATTACACTAAACAAAGATTATCTTATGACTGGAGGACTGCAGTGTGGTATTTATAGGACTGCAACAAAACCTGTCAAAGATCCTCTATATGACATGTAGGGCCACACAACACAAAGATCCTCTATATGACAGGAGGACTACACTACACAACGATACTCTTATGACAGGAGGACCGCAGTGTGGTATTTATAGGACTGCAACAAAGCCTGTCAAAGATCCTCTATATGACATGTAGGACCACACAACACAAAGATCCTCTTATGACAGGAAGACTACACTAAACAAAGATTCTCTTATGACTGGAGGACCGCAGTGTGGTATTTACAGGACTGCAACAAAGCCAGACAAAGATCCTCTATTTGACAGGATAGCCAAAATGTGGTATTTATAGGACTGCAACAAAGCAGGTCAAAGATCCTCTATATGACAACAGGACGACACTACACAAATATCCTCTATATGACAGGAGGACTACGCTACACAATGATACTCTTATGACAGGAGGACTGCACTGTGGTATTTATAGGACTGCAACAAAGCCAGTCAAAGATCCTCTCTATAACAGATTAGCCACACTGTTGTATTTATAGGACCTACTGCAACAAAAGCCAGTCAAAGATCTCTGTATGACAGGAGGACCACACAACACAAAGATCCTCTATATGACAGCAGACCGCACAACACAAATATCCTCTATATGACAGGAGGACCGCACTAAACAAAGGTCCTGTCTATATGACAGGAGGACCGCACTAAACAAAGATCCTCTATGTGACAGAGTTCTTTCAGTGAGGCGATGCCACCTATCAAGTACGAGGGACAGGACTGCAGTCATCCCAGAGCGTTCCTCCGCAGGTGTGTGTCATGTGACTTCCCAGCCATGGCTTCCAAAGAAGACGCGCCAGAAGAGCGACATTCCCCGGCGGGGAGTTCCTGAGCGCCGTCACGCTTCTTGTTTTCCTGCACAGTCCAAGGCCACGGTCTCAGGTGGTCTGCTCACCTGAGTCCACCTGTGCCAACATGCAGGACTGTGAGAGGTGCTCATGGTGGACACAACACAGCAGGACTGGGATGGTGGCTGACGGGGGAAAACACACAATGGCCAAACACAGAAATGATCCGGCAAAACAAACAGTAAACAACAACAACAACAAACAATAGTACACGACAACAAACACGAGCAATGGTAAAATGCTGACATGACATAAACGCTGCAGGCAGCAACATAAAAATGATGCAAATGCCCAAAACCCAAGAACAAGCGCATGGCAGAAGTGCTGCAACTTGATGGGACAAACCACAACTTAACCATGTTGCTCTTTGATCCTGTGAAATATTACATCTCAAGTCTGTCAAGACCGGTATCGTCTGGCAACGCTGGGTAACCTGGTAACTTCATGGTAGCCTGGTACTGGTTCTTGGTAGCCTGGTACCTTCTTGTTATTCTGGTACCTTCTTGGTAGCCTGGTAACATCTTGGGAGCCTGGTACCTGCTTGTTATTCTAGTAACATCTTGGGAGCCTGGTACCTGCTTGGTAGTCTGGTAATTTCTTAGTAGCCTGGTACTTCCTGGTAGCCTGGTAACTTCTTGGTAGCCTGGTACCTGCTTCGTAGTTTGATAATTGTTTGGTAGCCTGGTACTTATTTCTGGTAGCCAGGTACCTTCTTGGTAGCCTGGTACCTTTTTGGTGGTCTGGTAACTGCTTGGTGGTCTAGTACTTGTTCCTGGTAGCCTGTTAACTTATTGGTAGCCTGGTATTTGATCCTGGTCGCCTGGTAACTTCTTGGCAGACTGGTACCTGCTTGGTAGCCTGGTACTTGTTCCCAGTAGTCTGTTAAATTCTTGGTAGCCTGGTACTTGTTCCAGGTAGCCTGGTAACTTCTTGTTATTCTGGTACCTTCTTGGTAGCCTGGTAACATCTTGGGAGACTGGTACTTCCTGGTAGCCTGGTAACTTCTTGGTAGCCTGGTACCTGCTTCGTAGTTTGATAATTATTTGGTAGCTTGGTACTTATTTCTGGTAGCCTGGTACCGTCTTGGTGGTCTGGTAACTGATTGGTGGTCTAGTACTTGTTCCTGGTAGCCTGTTAACTTCTTGGTAGCCCGGTACTTGTTCCTGGTCGCCTGGTAACTTCTTGGCAGCCTGGTACCTGCTTGGTAGCCTGGTACTTGTTCCCGATAGCCTGTTAACTTCTTGGTAGCCTGGTACTTGTTCCCAGTAGTCTGTTAACTTCTTGGCAGCCTGGCACTTGTTCCAGGTAGCCTGGTAACTTCTTGGTATTCTGGTACCTTCTTGGTAGCCTGGTAACATCTTGGGAGGCTGGCACTTCCTGGTAGCCTGGTAACTTCTTGGTAGCCTGGTACCTGCTTCATAGTTTGATAATTTGTTGGTAGCTTGGTACTTATTTCTGGTAGCTTGGTACCTTCTTGGTAGCCTGGTACCTGCTTCGTAGTTTGATAATTTTTTGGTAGCTTGGTACTTATTTCTGGTAGCCAGGTACCTTTTTGGTAGCCTGGTACCTTTTTGGTGGTCTGGTAACTGCTTGGTGGTCTAGTACTTGTTCCTGGTAGCCTGTTAACTTATTGGTAGCCCGGTATTCTCTTGGTAGCCTGGTAACTTATTTGTAGCCTGGTAACCTCCTGGTAGACTGGTACCTTTATGTAGACTGGTATGCAGACTTGCTCAATGGCCTTGTGGTTAGAGTGTCTGCCCTGAGATCAGTAGGTCGTGAGTTCAAACCCCAGCCGAGTCATTCCAAAGACTTTAAAAATGGGACCCATTGCCTCCCTGCTTGGCACTCAGCATCAAGGGTTGGAATTGGGGGTTAAATCACCAAAATGATTCCTGAGCGCGGCCACCGCTGCTGCTCACTGCTCCCCTCACCTCCCAGGGGGTGAACATGGGGATGGGTCAAATGCAGAGAGTAATTTCTATTGTTGGGACTTTAACTTCCTGGCAGTATTCTAACTTCCTGGTTCCACGGTAACTTATTGGCCTGGTAACTTCTATGTAGCCTGGTAACATCCTGGTAACCTGCTAACTTCCTGGTAGCCTGGCTAATGTCCTGGTAGCCTGGCTAATATATTGGTAGCCTGGCAAAAGTCCTGGTAGCCTGGCTAATATGTTGGTAGCCTGGCTAATGTCCTGGTAGCCTGGCATATATATTGGTAGCCTGGCAAAAGTCCTGGTAGCCTGGGTAATACCTTGGTAACCTGGCTAATATCCTGGTAGCCTGGCTAATAAATTGCTAGCCTGGCTAATGTCCTGGTAGCCTGGCTAATATGTTGGTAGCCTGGCAAAAGTCCTGGTAGCCTGGCTAATGTCCTGGTATCCTGGCTAATATATTGGTAGCCTGGTTAATATATTGGTAGTCTGGCTAATGTCCTGGTATTGTGGCTAATATATTGGTAGCCTGGTTAATATATTGGTAGCCGGGCAAAAGTCCTGGTAGCCTGGGTAATATCTTGGTAGCCTGGCTAATATCCTGGTAGCCTAGCTAATAAATTGCTAGCCTGGCTAATGTCCTGGTAGCCTGGCTAATATATTGGTAGCCTGGTTAATATATTAGTAGCCTGGCTAATGTCCTGGTAGGCTGGCTAATATATTGGTAGCCTGGCTAACCTCCTGGTAGCCTGGCTAACGTCCTGGTAGCCTGGCTAATATATTGGTAGCCTGGTTAATATGTTAGTAGCCTGGCTAATATATTGGTAGCCTGGCTAATGTCCTGGTAGCCTGGCTAACCTCCTGGTAGCCTGGCTAACCTCCTGGTAGCCTGGCTAGTGTCCTGGTAGGCTGGCTAATATATTGGTAGCCTGGCTAACCTCCTGGTAGCCTGGCTAATATATAGGTAGCCTAGCTAACATCCTGGTAGCCTGGGTAATATCTTGGTAGCCTGGCTAATGACCTGATAGCCTGGCTAATATATAGGTAGCCTGGCTAACGTCCTGGTAGCCTGGCTAATATATTGGTAGCCTGGCTAATGTCCTGGTAGTCTGGCTAATATATTGGTAGCCTGGCTAATGTCCTGGTAGTCTGGCTAATGTCCTGGTAGTCTGGCTAACGTCCTGGTAGCCTGGCTAATATGTTGGTAGCCTGGCAAAAGTCCTGGTAGCCTGGCTAATGTCCTGGTAGCCTGGCTAATATATTGGTATCCTGGCTAATATATTGGTAGCCTGGTTAATATATTGGTAGTCTGGCTATAATGTCCTGGTATTGTGGCTAATTAATTGGTAACCTGGTTAATATATTGGTAGCCTGGCAAAAGTCCTAGTAGCCTGGGTAATATCTTGGTAGCATGGCTAATATCCTGGTAGCCTAGCTAATAAATTGCTAGCCTGGCTAATGTCCTGGTAGCCTGGCTAATATATTGGTAGCCTGGTTAATATATTAGTAGCCTGGCTAATGTCCTGGTAGCCTGGCTAACCTCCTGGTAGCCTGGCTAACGTCCTGGTAGCCTGGCTAATATATTGGTAGCCTGGTTAATATATTAGTAGCCTGGCTAATATATTGGTAGCCTGGCTAATGTCCTGGTAGCCTGGCTAATATATTGGTAGCCTGGCTAACCTCCTGGTAGCCTGGCTAGTGTCCTGGTAGCCTGGCTAATATATTGGTAGCCTGGCTAACCTCCTGGTAGCCTGGCTAATATATAGGTAGCCTAGCTAACGTCCTGGTAGCCTGGGTAATATCTTGGTAGCCTGGCTAATGTCCTGGTAGCCTGGTTAATATATAGGTAGCCTGGCTAAAGTGCTGGTAGCCTGGCTAATGTCCTGGTAGTCTGGTTAATGTCCTGGTAGCCTGGCAAAAGTCCTGGTAGCCTGGCTAATGTCCTGGTAGCCTGGCTAATATATTGGTATCCTGGCTAATATATTGGTAGCCTGGTTAATATATTGGTAGTCTGGCTAATGTCCTGGTATTGTGGCTAATATATTGGTAGTCTGGGTAATATATTGGTAGCTTGGCTAATGTCCTGGTAGCCTGGCTAATATATTGGTAGCCTGGCTAATGTCCTGGTAGCCTGGCTAATGTCCTGGTAGCCTGGTTAATGTCCTGGTAGCCTGGCTAATGTCCTAGTAGTCTGGCTAATGTCCTGGTAGCCTGACTAATGTCCTGGTAGCCTGGCTAACATATTGGTACCCTGGCTAATGTCCTAGTAGCCTGGTTAATATATTGGTAGCCTGGCTAATGCCCTGGTAGCCTCGCTAATGTCCTGCAGCCTGGTTAATGTCCTGGTAGCCTGACTAATGTCCTGGTAGCCTGACTAATGTCCTGGTAGCCTGGCTAATATATTGGTACCCTGGCTAATGTCCTAGTAGCCTGGTTAATATATTGGTAGCCTGGCTAATGTCCTGGTAGTCTGGCTAACATCTTGGTAGTCTGGCTAACATCTTAGTCTGGCTGATGTCCTGGTAGCCTGGCTAACATCTTGGTTGTCTGGCTATTGTCCTGCAAAATATGCTGACTAAGTGTTTGCGTCCAAAGACCATCAGGAGCAGCTTGTGTTGACACCACAGCTGCCAACGTGCAGCCCACCCGCCAGGGCAGCTACTTTGTGTCTAATCTAGCCGCTGGTTAATATGGGATAATGATTTAATTGGGTCACGTGACCAGACACCAATTAGCATGTATCAACAATGCGCCATGTTAGCGCCGCAATGGCAGGCATGGACGGATCTGGCAAAGATCATGTCTGTCATCTTCTAACACCATTGTGTGATCCAAATGCAGCTTGTGTTGATATGCAGCCCACCTCCGCCCACCCCGCCGGGAGACGCAGTCACCTGAGGCGACCGTGGCCGCCAGCCCGGCGCCTCCAGCCCGAATAAAGAAGTGCACACGTACAAATATATATGTATACATATTATAAGTATGTGTCATAGGACTGACACGCGGGCCCACTCCCACTCCTCCCACGTCTGGCCGCCGACGAGCCATGAGTCGGGCGGCGGTCCTACCTCGAAGCGGCTCTTGGTGATGCCGTTCATGTCTGCGGCGTCCCCGCTCGCCAGCCGAGCCGCTCGGCGCAGCTGCCTCCTCTGTCGCCCTTTTATTTTCGCTTCGGTTTAGGCGTCGGTGCGGGGGCCGAGCCGAGCCGAGTGGAGCCGAGCCGGAGTCCTCCCCCTCCTCCTTCCTCCGCCGCCGCCGCGTCTCCGTCTTCCCCTGCCGGCCGCTGGCAGGGCTCCCGTCGCCCGGGCGTGGGGCGAGAGCGGTGCGGGTGCTCCGGGGAGGCCGTGAACGTCGCTCTTGTCGCAGGCCGGCGGCTCCTCAGCTCGCCGTCTCATCGCAGGACTAACAAAACAACAATAATAACATGGACGCTCGGTCACGTGACTTCACTTCCGCCTCCGCCGTCCACATCGCCACGGCGAAGACGAGCTTTAGAAATAAGAGCAGCTTCCGCCCCGGACGAGCGGACACAAAATGGACTCCCGGCGTTAACGCGCACGACGCGTCGTCTTCACTTTGTCACTCGTCAGGAGAATGAAACCGAAAAGCTGCTCGACGTTTTTGCTGTTTACTTGCCGTCCAGGAAGAAGAAGGCGGGGCCTGCGTGACGTCATTGCTGAGGGACGAACCCGCGTGGTGGATTTGTTTTGATTGCTACTTTCCATCTTTCCTTGATTAATGTGCACCCTTTTTGATACTTTCCCTCTTTCTTTGCTACTTTTCATCCTTCCTTTATGTGTTGATACCCTTATTTGCTACTTTCTATTTTTATTTTATGAATGTATACCCTTATTTGCTACTTTCCGTCCTTATTTTATGAATGTATACCTTTTATTTGCTACTTTCCATTTTTATTTAATTAATTTATACCCTTTGTTTGCTACTTTCCATCTTTATTTTATGAATTTATACCCTTTTTGCTACTTTCCATTTTAATCTATGAATGTATACCCTTATTTGCTATTTCCATCTTTATTTTATGAATTTACACCCTTATTTGCTATTTTACATTTTAATTTTATGAATGTATACCCTTATTTGCTACTTTCCATCTTTATTTTATGAATTTACACCCTTATTTGCTATTTTCCATTTTTATTTTATGAATGTATACCCTTTTTCACTCTCCATTTTTATTTTATGAATGTATACCCTTATTTGCTACTTTCCATCCTTATTTTTTGAATGTATACCTTTTATTTGCTACTTTCCATGTTCATTTAAGTAATTTATACCCTTTGTTTGCTACTTTCCATCTTTATTTTATGAATTTACACCCTTATTTGCTATTTTAAGTTTTAATTTTATGAATGTATACCCTTATTAGCTACTTTCCATCTTTATTTTATGAATGTACACCCTTATTTGCTATTTTCCATTTTTATTTTATGAATGTATACCCTTATTTGCTATTTTCCATTTTTATTTTATGAATGTATACCCTTTTTTCCACTTTCCATTTTTATTTTATGAATGTATACCCTTAATTTCCTACTTTCCATTTTATTTTAAGAACGTATACCCTTATTTGCTACTTTCCATCTTTATTTTATGAATTTATACCCTTATTTGCTATGTTCCATTTTATTTTATGAATGTATCCCTTATTTGCTACTTTCCATCTTTATTTTATGAATGTATACCCTTATTTGCTCTTTTCCATTTTTACTTTATGAATGTATACCCTTATTTGCTACTTTCCATTTTTATTTTATGAATGTATACCCTTATTTGCTACTTTCCATTTTTATTCTATGAATGTATACCCTAATTTGCTACTTTCTTTATTTTATGAATTTACACCCTTATTTGCTATTTTCCATTTTTATTTTATGAACGTATACCTTTTTTCAACTTTCCATTTTTATTTTATGAATTTATAAGCTTATTTACTACTTTCCATTTTTATTTTATGAATAAACACCCTTATTTGTTACTTTCTATCTTTATTTTAGGAATTTATACCCTTATTTGCTAATTCTAATTTTTTAAATAAATGTATACCTTTTTGCTAATTTCCATTTTTATTTTATGAATGTATACCTTTTTTTGCTACTTTCCATCGATATTTAATGAATTTTAACCCTTATGTTAACCCGTATTTGCTGATTTCCATTATTATTCTATGACTTTATACCCCTATTTGCCAAAATATCAATGTTACGCCCACTTTCTTTGATTTTCTAATATGTATTCAGTGGGACAATTACATATTGAGTTCTGTCATAATTTATAGTTGTACTAATAAATATATATATATACATGCAGTCCTACTGTTTGTTGCAAACAAAACACATGTCAAAACAAAGTCAAATAACATAATAACAGAAAATACATTTGTTGTTTTGTTTTTTAAGAGGGATTCAAACCTGCGCACTGTGTGGCACATGTACACCACTATCCACCGTGCAGCCAGAATACATAACAGTCTAGTGTGTGAACAATATATACAATACCATACAAAGGTGAGTACACACCTGACATGTATGCTGACATCCTTTAGAAATGATAGGAAGTAGAGTAGTCAGTGTACAGCTTATACAACAGTTTGCATTTACTGGACAAAAATGTTGTGTATTGGGTAATTTCTGTGGAGGTTCATTAAAGTTAAAGTTAAAGTACCAATGATTGTCACACACACACTAGGTGTGGGGAAATGTTGTCCTCTGCATTTGACCCACCCCCTTGATCCCCCCCTGGGAGGTGAGGGGAGCAGTGGGCAGCAACGGTGCCGCGCCCGGTAATCATTTTTGGTGATTTAACCACCAATTCCCCAATTTGTGTCTTTAGTTACGAAAGCTTATTTTTTTTACTCCGAATTTATGCAACTGAATTTTTTTATTTTTGTTAACTGATTTTTTACATCAAATTATGCCGACAATTTCATAAACTTTTCATTTAATTTAATTTCATAATTTAAATTAATTTACCGGAAGTAAGTCTTGAGTTTTGAAGCAACAAATATTTCTGCAATTAATTTAATTTAATTTAACAAAATTAATTTTTAAACACAAAAATGTTGTTCACAACTTTTGATTTGTCTATTAAATGAAATTATGAAATTAAAAATGTAATGAAATTGTCAGCAGAATTTGCTCAATTAGAATTTAGTGTAAAAAAAAGAAGCTTTGGTGATAAAGACCCAAATTAACCTTCATATAAATTGTTAGCAAAATTCGATTAAACTAGTGAGCACATTTTGTATTAATTGTCAGCAAAATTTGCTCAGTTACATAAATTCAGTGTCAAAACAACAAATTAACTTTCATAATTTCATTTCAAATTCCGTTTTTTTAATTTAGATGCTTTTTTTTATTTTTTTAGAATTTAGAAACATCAAACAACATGTTTGTTGTTTCAGAAGTCAAGACTTACTTCTGTTAAATTAAATAAACATTATGAAAATTGTCAGCATAATTTGATGTAAAATGTTAAAATGCAAAAAATCAAGTTACTTAAAATCAGTGTAAAAAATAAAAATAAAAAGATTTAAATTCATCTCCATAGAAATTGTCAGCATAATTTGTTTAAATTAGTGGGCAATTTTGTTTTGTTTTAAAATTCAGTTTGTTAAAATGTATTCTATAAAAAAAATTCAGTGTATAAAATTCAGTGGAAGTATTTGTAACTTCTAAAAAATTAAATTAAAATAAGAAATTAAAATTTAAGGAAATTGTTAGCAAAAGTTGCTTAGTTACATCAATTCCATGTCGAAAAAGGCGTTGGTAATAAAAGACACAAATTAACCTTCTTTAAATAAAAAAATTTGGAGTAACATTTGTTTTTTTTTAAATTCAGCTTGTTAAAATACAGTGTTTTAAGATTTAGTGCCAGAAATATTTTTTGATTACAAACTCAAGCCTTACTTTTGGCAAATTAAATTAAATTAAATTCAATTCAATTCAATTTAAAAAAATAAGTTGTCGGCATGATTTAATAAAAAAAAAAGTTTACTTCGCAAAATACAAACGCAAAACATTCAGTTGCATAAATTCAGTGTGAAAAGAGACTTTGGTAATAAAAGTGCAATAAAAACACAACTTTGAACATTTCCCAAGGGCCGCTGACGGCTGCATGTTGCCTTGGCAACCAGCAGGGGGCAGCATGTGTCAGTCCTTGCCCACTCCCGTTGACGCGCTGAGACCTGAAAGCGCGTCACAAAGCATCAAGGGATTTTTCCCGTCTCCGGTTTCGAACGCAAACACGCGCTCCAGCTGACCGTTTGCAGCTTTCATGCGTGCTTAAGTTCCGCGCGGGTGTTGCCGTGGAAATAGACACGGTGACCGGCCTCTGAGTGGAGGCGCAGCCGGAAGCCGCCTCACCTCGGGCCGCCGTGGCGTGTGAGATGACACACCTGCGCAAGAGATGTTCCAGCCGTGACTCACCGTCTCCTAATAGCGCCTGACATCGTGGACGAGTCACGGAACACGCGACTTCATCAACAACATTTGCTTTGGTTCTCTTTCACACTGATGACTTTTTGTTTTGTCCACATGGACTTGAACGTGTGGCCCTAAAGAACTGCAGGAGTGTCGATGCCAGGGGCGGAACGTGGGGAACAATAAGTACCGTGTGGACCCTGAACGCACCACGGTAACTGAATAGTTAATTAAACCAATAATAAACCAATAATTGAATAGATAAATAAATAACTGAATAGATGGATACATACATAAATAGATACATAAATAACTGAATAGATAAATAAATAACTGAATAGATGGATACATACATAAATAGATACATAAATAACTGAATAGATAAATACATAACTAAATAAATAAATAAATACATTCGTAAATAATTTAAAGGATAAATAAATGCATACTTAAATAACTGAATACATTAAAAAAATAATGTAATAGTTAAATAAATAAATGCCCTGCGATGAGGTGGCGACTTGTCCAGGGTGTACCCCGCCTTCCGCCCGATTGTAGCTGAGATAGGCTCCAGCACCCTCCGCGACCCCGAAGGGAATAAGCGGTAGGAAATGGATGGATGGGATAGATAAATAAATAAATAACTTAATAGATAAAGACAAAAATAATTACAATTCTAACTAAATAGATACATAAACAAATGAAAAGATAAATAAATACATTCATACATAATTTGAAGGATAAATAAATATATATTCATATACATATATGAATAACTGAATAGATAAAACAAAGAATATTTAAATAAATAACTGAATAGATAAAGACATAAATCATTTAAATGATAAATGAATAGATACATAAATAATTGAATAGATAAATACATAAATAATTTAAATGATAAATGAATAGATACATAAGTAACTGATTAGAATAATAAATATATAAATTCATAAATAATTTAAAGGATCGATAAATAGATACATAAATAACTGAATAGATTAAAAAAAAGAATAGTTAAACAAATAAATAAATAACTTAATAGATAAAGACATAAATCATTTAAATGATAAATGAATAGATACATAAATAACTGATTAGAATAATAAATATATAAATTCATAAATAATTTCAAGGATAAGTAAATAGATAAATAAATAAATAAATGAATAGATGAATAAACAAATACATAAATAATTTAAAGGATAAATAAATACTGCTTAAATAACTGAATAAATAAATAAAAATATTTAATAGTTAATCAAATAAATAAATAACTGAATAGATAAATAAATACATAAATCATTTAAAGGATCAATCAATCAATCACTGTTTATTTATATAGCCCTAAATCACATGTGTCTCAAAGGGCTGCACAAGTGAAGTGAAGTGAAGTGAATTACATTTATATAGCGCTTTTTCTCAAGTGACTCAAAGCGCTTTACATAGTGAAACCCAATATCTAAGTTACATTTAAACCAGTGTGGGTGGCACTGGGAGCAGGTGGGTAAAGTGTCTTGCCCAAGGACACAACGGCAGTGACTAGGATGGCGGAAGCGGGGATCGAACCTGCAACCCTCAAGTTGCTGGCACGGCCGCTCTACCAACCGAGCTATACCGGCATCCCCACAACGACATCCTCGGTTCAGATCCCACGTCAAAGGATACAAAAATACAAACATATAATAACTGATTAGATAAAAAAAAAAGTAAAATAAATAACTGAATAGATGAAGACATAAATAATTTAAATGATTAATTAATAGATACATAAACAACTGAATAGATACATTAATAAATTCATAAATAATTTAATGGATAAATAAATACATAAATAAATAACTGCTGGATTTTAAAAAAATAATTAATAGTATAAATAAATAAATAACTGAATAAATAAATTCATAAATAACTTAAAGGATAAATAAATACATACATAAATAACTGGATGGATTAAAAAATTAGTTAAATAAATAAATAAATAACTGAATAGATAAAAACATGAATATTTTAAAGGATAAATAAATAGATACATCAATAACTGAATAGATAAATAAATAAATACATAAATCATTTAAAGGATGAATAAATACATACATAAATAACTGAATAGATTAAAAAATAAGAATATATAAATACAAACATAACAAACGATAAATAAATGTCACAGTAGTGTTTTTAATAATGCATTGCTGAAATATAAATAATCAATAAATATTATGTAAAAACATAAAATTATGTAACGTCTATTGATAATTTAGTCTTATATAATATATTTATAGTAACTTTACCAAAAGTAAAAAAAACTAAGTTTTGTACATGTGAAATTAATAAAGAAAAAAATCTGCCAATTTAATTTCAAAATTGGCAAATAAATGATACAATTGTAAAATAAAGCGTATATTTAACAAAAAGTGGTTTTAATTGTAAAATAATTATTTTGGTATTGTGTTGCACAAGCATGTCACTTTAAAATGAACAATTATACAGGTCACCTTAATGATACATCCTTCATAAAATGACATTTAAGAAAGATGTAAAGAGTGCAATGTGGGTGAATAAAATACTTTGTCACTTTGAGATACCAGCTGTCTCTTGGCTAATTGTTATGCTTTGGGTTGCGTGCAAAAATTCATGTAATGAGCCTCCCCACCACTAGATGGCGTATACCCCACCAAACCCTTCTGTCTTACTCGCTAGCTTTAGCGAATGATGGACATCACTTTGTTTTTCCAGGCATGGTTGTGAAGAAAGTGAGCGTGAAGGACCGTGCTGAGAAGAAGAAGTGGATGATATTCATGGAGTTAAAGAAATAAATCGTCAAAAACATGACAAAAGTGTGTAGCTAGCTAACCTGGTGAAGCAGTTGGAGCGTAGCACTGCTGGTCTGCACCGTACTGAAGCAGGATGAGTCCATAACGCCAGCCGAGGACCTTAAAATAATATCTAAACCTTTATCCATGAAAATATGGAGGAGCTGATGATGGTGTGTTTGACGGAGAAGCATCTGGGAGTCCATTGTCCAAGGTAAATACTGTACATTATTAGTACTTTACTTCATAAAACTACTGTACTTGTTTGTACTATGTTATATTGTATTTTTTTTTACAATATTTATTATCTAAAAGTTAGTTTTTGTTGTTTTTTTAGTCATGTGGTGCTTTTTTGGGGGCCAAGCACTAATTAAATGGATTTTAATTCATTTTAATGGGCGACGCTGTTTCGCAATACAAGTCAGAACCAATCAAACTCATGTCCCGAGTTACTACTTTATTATAATATAAAATATTTTTGAATTTATTTTCTCAGATATTTTACAGTAAAATAAAAAGATGCACCTTTTTACCAATTATTTTAAAGTCAAACACTTCATAAGTTCTTAATTTAATTTTATTTTAATTGCTATTATTGTTATTCTTACTATTTTATGTTTTCACTTATTCATTAGTTTTGTTATTTATATCTGATTTGTAAATATTTTTATAGATATAGTAGATAGATATAATTTTTTAGATATTTTCCAGTTTGGAAACTTCAAAGGTGGTGTTTAAATAAAATTAAAAAAAATTATTATTTATATAACAGAAATATATATTTAAATAAAAAAAGATTTAATAATTTATTATTTAAATAATATATTACATTTACTTACAAATTATTATTATTATTTGTAATTATTATTTGTAAAACTGTATTTAAATGTAAATATGTATTTAAATAAAAAAATATTAAAATAATTGACTATGTAAATAACATATTTACCATTATTTTCAAATGATTATTGTTTTTTTATTATTATTTTTGAATAATAATTTAAAAAAAATAATTTAATCAATCAATCAATCAATCAATCAATGTTTATTTATATAGCCCTAAATCACAAGTGTCTCAAAGGGCTGTACAAGCCACAACGACATCCTCGGTACAGAGCCCACATACGGGCAAGGAAAACTCACCCCAGTGGGACGTCAATGTGAATGACTATGAGAAACCTTGGAGAGGACCGCATATGTGGACAGTATCGAAAGCGGCGCTAAGATCAAGAAGCAGCAACATAGATGACGCATCAGAATCCATCGTTAGCAATAGATCATTAGTCATTTTTGCGAGGGCTGTCTCCGTAGAGTGATTTGCCCTGAAACCGGACTGAAAAGGTTCACAGAGATTGTTAGACGCTAAGTGTTCATTTAGCTGCTGTGCTACAGTTTTTTCGAGGATTTTCGAGATAAACGGAAGGTGGGACACCGGCCGGTAGTTTACCAGGAGATCAGGATCGAGGTTAGGTCTTTTGAGTAGAGGATGAATAACCGCTTTTTTGAATGCTACGGGAACAGTGCCGGAGGAAAGTGATAAGTTTATAATATTTAACACTGATTGACCTAATAATACAAAAAGCTCCTTGATAAGTTTCCCAGGAATTGGGTCAAGTAAACATGTTGTTTGTTTTGTCCCATTTACACATTTTGACAATTCATCCAATGTTATTTCATCAAAGAAAGAGAAACTATTTTGGAGGGCGGTATCCGTTGTATATACAGTCGTATTTGTGTTAATAGAACCCAGTTGTAGCTGAGATGCATTGTCTTTAATCTCTTTTCTAATGACTTCAATTTTCTTATTAAAGAAATTCATAAAGTCATCTGCTGAGTGGGTGGAGCTACTGGGAGGAGTCCCTTGTTGGGTTAGCGATGCTACTGTACTAAACAGAAATTTAGGATCATTTTTGTTGAGGTGGATGAGATTTGAGTAATATTTAGCTTTAGCTGAGGTAAGCATGCGTTTATAAGTTATTAAACTATCACACCATGCTTAATGGAAAACCTCAAGTTTAGTCGCACGCCATTTGCTTTCCAGCTTTCTACATGATCATTTCTGGGCTTTAGTTTCTTCTGTAAACCATGGGGTGTGCCTTTTAGGGGCCCTTTTTAGCTTTAGCGGGGCTACACTATCAATGGTGTCGCGCAGGGCGTCATTAAAGTTGTTAGTGAGGTTATCAATAGAGCCCACATAATTTGGGAATGGTGCCATTACCGAAGGCAGTAGGTCAGTAAGAGTCGTCGTTGTGGCAGCATTAATGTTGCGGCTGCTATAGTAGTTATTATTATTATTATTAGTTTGTTGACAATGAGTCAGAACTTCGAATTTTATAAGGTAATGATCGGACATTACTTTAGTGTATGGGAGTATCGTAACTTTAGAGGTGGTGACACCCCTGACAAGCACCAGATCTATCGTATTACCGTTGCGATGCGTGGGTTCATTTATTATTTGTGTAAGACCACAGCTATCAATTATAGTCTGGAGCGCCACGCATGGAGGGTCCGATGGGGTATTCATATGGATATTAGAGTCCCCCATTATGATTATATTGTCAGCGTGCGTCACTAGATCAGCAACAAACTCTGAGAATTCACTGATGAAGTCCGAATAGAGCCCAGGGGGTAGATAACAGCCAGGTGGAGAGGCAGCGGTGTGACAAACCTCAAAGTGAGCACCTCAAACGAGTTATATTTATTATTTAGGTTAGGTGTAAGATTATAGTTTTCATTGTATATTAGTGCGACACCCCCTCCCCTTTTAAGAGGTCGGGCAACATGTGTATTGGTATGGTTAGGAGGAGATGCCTCATTTAGCGCAAAAAAATCGTCTGGTTTGAGCCAGGTCTCGGCGAGACCAACGACGTCAAGTTTGTTGTCTCTAATGACTTCATTAACTAATAACGTTTTGGAAGATAATGATCTTATGTTTAAAAAGCCCATATTATAGGTAGTGGGCTGTTTTGAGGATTGTTTGTTGAAATTATCAGAAGTAGCAATATTAATAATGTTGCGTTTATTATGCGTATTGCACTTTAAATAGTTTCGACCATATCTAGGAATTGATACGACGGGGATATTCATATTGTTTGCTTGATGTTGCGATAAACTGAACGCATCATAGTTAGCTACCTCAGTACAATGTATGACTGCCTCTGACACGGTCACAAAAGAAAAAACATTATGTGAGTTGTGTTTTATTCTAAGAGAATTGCTATGTGTGCAGGGATTTTCCAGCCTGACGCCGGATAGTTCTAGTTTAAATGGCTTCTTACCCGGAGACTCCACGCTTCTTTGGTTAGCTTTTCTCTTTGTTGTTAGCCCCGCTCGGCATCCCCGCTTCTGCTTCCGCTCGCACCGCTCACGTCGTCTCCATTGGCGGTCACCGCTAGCACTTGACTCCGCTGCTACAAAGGCCGCTCGATGTAGTCCGCGAAGTATTCCCATGTTAGCGAGGAGGTCCACCGTACATGCATCTTTCAGTCTATAACGACCCGATCCATCCACATCCAGAATTGTCTGTCGGTCGTATGTGATCACAGAGTGTTCACGCTTTGAGCCAGCCATGAAATTGACAGAAATGACGGGTGTTTTTTGCCAAATCGCTCTACACTCCCAAGAGCATTAGCGAGCCGCAGCATAGCCATAGCCATGCGCCGCCAAATAATTTATTTACATTGAAATTATTATTATTTTATTTAATATTTTTAAAATAATTTTAAAATTATATTCAAATGTAAATACGCATTTAAATAAAAATATATGTTTTATGTGAATAACATATTTACATTTATTTTAAAATTATTATTGTTTTTATTATCATTTTTGAATCATAATTTTTCATTTGATTTAATTGTGGATATATATTTAAATAAAAACTATTTCAACTATTTAGTATTTAAATGATATTTATACATTCATTTTCAAATTATTATCTGTATTTATTATTATTTTCAAATCATTTTAAAATATATATTTAAATTTAAATATTTATTAAAAACATTATTTAAACAATGTATGATGTAAATAATATATTACAATTTTTTCCCAAATTAGTATTGTTTTTATTATTATTTTTGAATAATAATTTTTTTAAAATAATAATTTAAACATTTTCTTATTTAAATGTATTTACATTCATTTTGAAATTATAATTTTTTTGTATTATTATTTTTCAATGTAAATATATATTCAAATACGTTTAAATAAAAATAATGTCATTACATTGTAATGTGCGCATTGTAGCGGTCTCACTTTGCTAGAACTACAATGTTTAGAATGTGACATTATTGACCTGCGTTCACGGACAAAAGTGTCTTGTGTTGTACAAACGCTCCACAGTGTGTGAGACTGTCTTGCTCAAGGGCACTTGCAGCAAGTGATAATGTTCGGGTCCAGGAAGAAGAGGAGGAGGCCACTGTGACTTGGCCTCACGTGGACATGCCACTTCTCACACCGACCCTCCATCTGCTGGTCCCAGCAACTATTTGATGATGTGGACGCGTCCCGCTTCCTTCGCCGCCTCGTCATCAACGCCATCACCATCACGGCTGCATCTCTCCTCCCCGCACATTCTCGCCTGTGCAGCCTCTGGGGGAACTTCTCCACTCACTTCCAGGACGCTGACCGTTTCGGACGCTTGCGAGGGAATGTTTGCAAGAAGGATGCTGGGCCTCTTTGGATGCTTTTCTTGCCTTTTTCTGGCTTCTGTCGCACACGCAGATGGTAAGTGGGTCCTTTGCAGCATTACAACCACTTAAAAAGGTCATTTTAACCTTTAAAAACCAACACCAATAAACAACTACATGTAAATGTGTAGCTAATTACTTTTACATGAATTGTTGTTTGTATGATAGGCAAGTCTAACACCAGAATTATTCATATTTTACAAATAAAAAGCTTTTTACACATTTGGGCTGGGAACCAATTAAGAATTTAAATAAGATAAATTATCATTTAAATCTCTTATCTGTAAAATGTATATATATATATTTTTTTACCGTCGAATGATAATTTTTAAAATCAGATTAACCACACTTTTGTATTTGGATTAATCGTGATTAATCACAGTATATTACTTAGTTTTAAATCAACCTAAAAATGAACCTTTTTTTTTTTACACAATTTTATGGTAACAATTTGAACATTTAAAAAAATAATTTACTTAAATGTACTTAATTTAATTGCTGAAAACTCTGTAAAAGTATTAAAGTATTAAGTTCTTAATAATAAATAAATAAATATATATTTTTAAATGTATTTATTAATTAATTAAATAATTTTTTAAATAATACATTTTATTTAGAAGCACAATTTTTAATGTTTATGTATCGACCTGATCACTGACCTTGTAACAACCCTTGCCTTGCCAATTTTTTGACACAATTTTATGGTAATATTTTGAACATTTAAAAAAAATATTTTACTTGAATGTACGTAATTTAGTTGCTCAAAGCTCTGTAAAAGTATTAAAGTATTAAGTTATTAATAATAAATAAATAAATATATATATTTTAAATGTATTCAATAATGAATTAAATCATTTTAAAAATACATTTTATTTAGAAGCACAATTTTTAATGTTTATGTATCGACCTGATCACTGACCTTGTAACAACCCTTGCTTTGCCAATTTTTTGACACAATTTTATGGTAATATTTTGAACATTTAAAAAAATATTTTACGTGAATGTACTTAATTTAGTTGCTCAAAACTCTGTAAAAGTATTAAAGTATTAAGTTCATAAAAAAAAATTAAAAAAAAGTTTTTTATTTATTAATTAATTAAATCATTTAAAAAATAATACATTTTATTTAGAAGCACAATTTTTAATGCTTATGTATCGACCTGATCACTGACCTTGTAACAACCCTTGCCTTTCACTGTAAAGGAGCTCAAAATAATTCAATGTAAAAAATAATAAATACAAAAAATCTAAATAAAATGAGTCGTTAATCTACAACTTTACCTGGTTAATGTCATAATTTCTATATGATTAATCAAGCGAGTTAACTCGTTATTTTTGACAGCCCTTTTAAAAAAACGTTTTTTTTTTAAATCAAAATATTTTTGAAAAATCAAAATAAAACAAGTGATTAGTCTCCAACTCTTCATGGTTCATGTGATTAATCACATGAGTTAACTTGTCATTTTTGACAGCCGTAAAATAAAAATCTTAATAAAAAGTGTGCTTAATCTGCAACTGTACCTGATTAATGCACTATTTTTTTAATCACATGAGTTAACTTGTTATTTTTGACAGCCACAATAAAAACTAATTTAAAAAAATCAAATTAAAAAATGTGATTAATCTGCAACTATACCTAATTAAGGCAATATTTTTTATAATTAATCACATGACTTAACTTGTTATTTTTGACAGGCCTAGTAAAAAATAATTTCTAAAAAATCACAATTGAACACTTGACTAATTTGCAACTCTACCTGATTAATACACTATTTTTTTATCACATGATTTAACTTGTTATTTTTGACAGCCACAATAAAAACACATTTAAAAAAATCTAATTAAAAAGTGTGATTAATCTGCAACTATACCTGATTAATGCAATATTTTTTTGATTACTCACATGAGTTAACTTGTCATTTTTAACTGACCTTGTAAAAAACTATTTAAAAAAAACGTGTGATTAATCTGCAAGTATACCTGATTAATGCAATATTTTTGTGATTAATCACATGAGTTAACTTGTAATTTTTGACTGACCTTGTAAAAAACAATTAAATAAAACAAACTTGATTAATCTGCAACTATACCTGATTAATGCAATATTTTTTGTGATAAATCACATGAGTTAACTCGTTATTTTTGACAACCCTTGCAAAAAAACTATTTAAAAAATAATAAACGCGTGATTAATCTGCAACTATACCTGATTAATGCAATAATTTTTTGATTAATCAAATAAGTTAACTTGTTATTTTTGACAACCTTTGTAAAAAATAATTACAAAAATAATAAACACGTGATTATTCTGCAACTATACCTGATTGATGCAATATTTTTTTGATTAATCACATGAGTTAACTCGTTATTTTTGACAACCCTTGCAAAAAACAATTAAAAAAATAATAAACGCTTGTTTAATCTGCAACTGTACCTGATTAATGCAATATTTTTTTCATTAATCACATGAGTTAACTTCTAATTTTTGACTGACCTTGTAAAAAACAATAAAATAAAATAAAACGCATGATTAATCTGCAACTATACCTGATTAATGCAATATTTTTGTGATTAATCACATGAGTTAACTCATTATTTTTGACTGACCTTGTAAAAAACAATAAAATAAAAAAACTGCCTAGTTAATCTGCAACTATACCTGATTAATGCAATATTTTTTGATTAATCACATGAGTAAACTGTTATTTTTGACAACCCTTGTAAAAGCAATTTAAAAAAATGAAATAAACGTGTGATTAATCTGCAACTATACCTGATTAATGCAATATTTTTTTGATTAATCAAATGAGTTAACTCATTATTTTTGACAACTCTTGTAAAAAACAATAAAAAAATAATAAGAATAAACGCGTGATTAATCTGCAACTATAGCTGATTAATGCAATATTTTTTGTCATTAATCACATGAGATAACTCGTTATTTTTGACAGACCCTGTAAAAAACAATTTAAAAAAACAAACATGTGATTAATCTGCAACAATACCTGATTAATGCAATAGTTTTGTGATTAATCACATGAGTTAACTCATTATTTTTGACAACCCTTGCAAAAAACAATAAAAAAAATAATAAACGCTTGTTTAATCTGCAACTATACCTGATTAATGCAATATTTTTTTGATTAATCAAATGAGTTAACTCGTTATGTTTGACAACCCATGTAAAAAACAATAAAAAATAAACGCATGATTTATCTGCAACTATACCTGATTAATGCAATATTTTTTTGATTAATCAAATGAGTTAACTCATTATTTTTGACAACTCTTGTAAAAAACAATAAAAAAATAATAAGAATAAACGCGTGATTAATCTGCAACTATACCTGATTAATGCAATATTTTTGTCATTAATCACATGAGTTAACTCGTTATTTTTGACAGACCCTGTAAAAAACAATTTAAAAAAAACAAACATGTGATTAATCTGCAACAATACCTGATTAATGCAATATTTTTGTGATTAATCACATGAGTTAACTTGTTATTTTTGACAGACCCTGTAAAAAACAATTTAAAAAAACAAACGTGATTAATCTGCAACAATACCTGATTAATGCAATATTTTTGTGATTAATCACATGAGTTAACTCGTTATTTTTGACAGAGCCTGTAAAAAACAATTTAAAAAAACAAACATGTGATTAATCTGCAACAATACCTGATTACTGCAATATTTTTGTGATTAATCACATGAGTTAACTCGTTATTTTTGACAACCCTTGCAAAAAACAATAAAAATAAATAATAAACGCGTGATTAATCTGCAACTATACCTGATTAATGCAATATTTTGTGATTAATCACATGAGTTAACTCATTATTTTTGACTTCATTTTGACTACTACTACAAAAAAGATAGATGTATATAAATAGAAAAAATTCAATGCATTGTTCTCCCTGTAGGCCGAGTGTTCGTGGTGGAGTTGAACAACTCTTCCAGTCTTCCGGGCTTCCAGGAGGCCGAGCGGGCGTGCGCCTCCCAGCAGGCACGCTTGGCGTCGGCGGCCGAGCTCCGCCACGCCGTCGCGGAGTGCTTCTTCTCTCTGTGCGCCCATGGGTGGCTCCACGGCGGCACCGTGGGGTGAGGATGCAAGCCACACACACACACACACACACACCTTTGAAAGGAGTGTGATGTGTTGAAGGGTCCCAGTGATGTCAAAGGTTGTGTGTGTGTTTGTGTGTGTGTGTGTGTGTGTGATGAGTGAAGGAGAAAGGTGACTGTTAGAAAAGAGAACAAGCGGGGGTAAAGTAGAGAGGACGTCAGGGAGAAAAGGCTCCTCTGTTCCTTCCTGGCGGGAAGGGGGCGGGGTTAGGCTGTGGGTGTGGGCGGGGTCTAAAGCCGGATGTTATGTCAACACGCTCCTTCATCGCCGCGGTAACGTGACATGTCTCAGCATCAGCATCAGGGCGACCTTGATCACGTACGTGAGGCGGTATAGCTCGGTGGGTAGAGCGGCCGTGCCAGCAACTTGAGGGTTCCAGGTTCGATCCCCGCTTCCTGCCATCCTAGTCACTGCCGTCGTGTCCTTGGGCAAGGCACTTTACCCACCTGCTCCCAGTGCCACCGACACTGCTTTAAATGTAACTGAGGTATTGGGTTTCACTATGTAAAAGGGCTTTGAGTCACGAGAGAAAAGCGCTATATAAATATAATTCACTTCACGTCACCAGCCAATGAGGGGCCTCAGAGGACGACATGTGATCACATCTGCAACAAATCCACGTTAGCGTAGCATGCTAACGTTAAGTTTTGACATCATGCCAGGTTAGCGTATTCAGTTGAAACATGATCAAATTGACTGACTGGGCAGGAAGATGCATTTCAAGACGTGTAGTGAAGCTTCCGTTAGGTTGAGGCGTCGGTTATGCATTCGTAATGTTTTGAAAAATACTAAACTAATCTTAACCAACTTATGTACAATTAGCATTGAAATCTATTTTAAAGACGTGTAACAAAGCCTGTTTTTCGGGTTTTTAGCCATACAAGCTGGGGTGGTATCCTGATCTGACATTGATATCGGATATCAGTCCGGTATCAGCAAAAGAACAATATGCCCTGCAGCGTGTTGACTTGTGTTTAGTTAACGTCTAAATGTCCTCCAATTAGCACACAATCTCTTCCATTTTTGTCATGTACAAAAGGTAAACATGCTAGGCTATAGGCGACAAGGAGCTAGCAGCTACACAACAGCTAAGCACACAATAGCACACAAGCTAGAAATAGGTGATAATCATTGAACAATAAAATTAGTCAATATAAACAGGTATAAAATAATTATAGTTGCATATTGCTTACACATACAAAGACTCCAAGGCATATTAGAAAGTATCTAGCCACAAAAGTGTCCGCATCATTCAGTTAATGAATGATTAAAAAAACCAAAACAATCACCACTACACTTGTACTTAAAGAGAGCATAAGTCCATTCCAAACAGTTAATAATAAATACGCTAGTGTTTTTAATATGTAACATTGTTCTGTTTGACCCGTTTCACTTGATAAAAACCTTTTCTACAAAATAAAACCAGTATGCATGATTTTTGCTGATATCGTATCGGACTAATATCAGCCAATACTGAAGGCTTGGATATCGTTATCGTATCCCAAGTGAAAAAGTTGTGTCGGGACACCCCTAGTAAATGTTAGTGATGTAAATAATAAATACTGTATGTACAGTATATATATATATATATATATATATATATATATATATATATATATATATATATATATATATATATATTTATTTTTGTGTATATTTTTTTCGATTCGGTTCTTGGGTGTAACGATTCGATCCAGAATCGATTCTCGATTCAAAATCAATACTTTTTAATAACATTGGGTGCCAGTTCTATGATTCACTACATTCCTCCATAAGATAGATAAACAGCTGTGATACATTTCTGTATTACATGAAAGAAAACTGGTTTTGTTCAATAATAATCTACCCAAACATTTAATAAAGTGGCTGGAAATTTTTTTTTAAAATTAAAATATATATACATACACATATATATTTTCATTTTAAATTGTTTTTATACATGTCCTGTCCTGTATATATACATATATATATATATATATATATATATATTTTTTTTAATTGTAATTTTTTTTTTATACATGTCCTGTCCTGTCTATATATATATATAAATATATATATATATATATATATATATATATATATATATATATATATATATATATATATATATATATATATATATATATATATATATATATATAGACAGGACACGACATCAGAATAATTCAAAATAGATTTATATATACTGTATATAATATATATATATATATATATATATATATATATATATATATATATATATATATATATATATATATATATATATATATATATATATATATATATATATATATATATATATAGACAGGACACGACATCAGAATAATTCAAAATAGATTTATATATACTGTATATAATATATATATATATATATATATATATATATATATATATATATATATATATATATATATATATATATATATATATATATATATATATATATATATATATATATATATATATATATATACACACACTACCGTTGAAAAGTTTGGGGTCACATTGAAATGTCCTTATTTTTGAAGGAAAAGCACTGTACTTTTCAATGAAGATAACTTTAAACTAGTCTTAACTTTAAAGAAATACACTCTATACATTGCTAATGTGGTAAATGACTATTCTAGCTGCAAATGTCTGGTATATCTACATAGGTGTATAGAGGCCCATTTCCAACAACTATCACTCCAGTGTTCTAATGGTACAATGTGTTTGCTCATTGGCTCAGAAGGCTAATTGATGATTAGAAAACCCTTGTGCAATCATGTTCACACATCTGAAAACAGTTTAGCTCGTTACAGAAGCTACAAAACTGACCTTCCTTTGAGCAGATTGAGTTTCTGGAGCATCACATTTGTGGGGTCAATTAAACGCTCAAAATGGCCAGAAAAAGAGAACTTTCATCTGAAACTCGACAGTCTATTCTTGTTCTTAGAAATGAAGGCTATTCCACAAAATTGTTTGGGTGACCCCAAACTTTATATATATATATATATATATATATATATATATATATATATATATATATATATATATATATATATATATATATATATATATATATATATATATATATATATATATACCAGGGGTCACCAACCTTTTTGAAATTAAGGGCTACTTCTTGGGTACTGATTAATGCGAAGGGCTACCAGTTTGATAACCACTTAAATAAATTGCCAGAAGTAGCCAATTTGCTCAATTTACCTTTAACTCTGTTATTATTAATAATTAATGATATTTATCTTTGTGGAAACACTGATCATCTTAATGATTTCTCACAATAAATATATATAGAAACAGATAAATATCAATATGCAACACTTTATTTTTATATTTTCTCCAAGTGCACATTTTTCAAATTGAACATTTTCAAATGATCACTTCTAAGACAGTCTTGTGAAATCACAATATCCCATTTTAACTAGCTAGCCACTAACATTTTTTAACAAATCATGAATTACTTTGCACCATGTTTGTACAAATAATAACTCATGTAAAATACAAAAGTAAACTCTCAAATTTTTAAATCATGTCACACTTTGAACTGGACACCAAATCTGTTATCTGTTTCTTTGTCAGTTAGTGGGAAGCCTGGCATTGCATGCTGTTAACTAGTGTGTTGTACTCTGGTGTGTAACTTGGCACTGCAACTCTGAGTGAGTCTTGCAGATGTGCATCAGTGAGGCGTGTTCTGTGTTTGTTCTTGATGAAGTTCATGTCAGAAAAGGCTGATTCACAAAGATAAGATTTTTCCTCATTGTTTGCGGAACCTTCTTAATCTTTTGGACATATTTTCACAGCAATCTGGCCTTAAGCTTAATTATGATAAATGTAAAATGTTAAGGATCGGAAATCTAAAGGGAACGTCCTTTCGAATGGAATGCAAAGTGTTTTGTTTATAAATGATATGCAATCTGTTGTGTTCCTTAATTTTTTTCTGTGTACATGAATGAAGGTGTGTGTTGCTGAGTCCGACTTGGACATTATCTGGACTGGGCCTGGTTTAAAAAACCCTTTAAAAAAAATCTAATTTCATTGACAACCTGGTCTGTTGAAGATAAGGCCCTTTTTAAAAAAATAAAATAAAATAAGATAAATAAATAAAAAACATTTTTTTGGATAAAAAAGAAAGTAAAACAATATAAAAATAATTACATAAAAAATAGTAATTAATGAAAATGTTAGTGGACCAGCAGCCTATACAATCATGTGTGCTTCAGGGACTGTGTCCCTTGCAGATGTGTTGTCTATGTTGTGGGAACCAGAATATTGGTAGCAGAAAGAAATAACCCCTTTTGTGTGGATGAGTGTGCATGGGGGAGGTTGTTTGGGTTGATGCACTGATTGAAAGTGTATCTTGTGTTTTTCTATGTAGATTTAATTTAAAAAAAAAAAAAAAAAAAAAATTTTTTTTTTTTTTTTTTTTTTTTGGAACAGGCCCGCGGGCGACTCATCTGGTCCTTACGGGCGACCTGGTGCCCGCGGGCACCGCGTTGGTGACCCCTGATATATACATATATATATATAGATATATATACCTGTATATATACACACACAGGACAGGACATGTATTAAAAAACGTTTTTCCTGTATATATATATATATATATATATATATATATATATATATATATATATATATATATATATATATATATATATATATATATATATATATATATATATATATATATATATATATATATATATATATATATATACAGGACAGGACATGTATTAAAAAAATATATATATATATATATAATGTGTAAAAAAAAATAAAAATACATATATATATACATATATATATACATACATATATATATATATATATATATATATATATATATATATATATATATATATATATATATATATATATATATATATATATATATAAATCTATTTTGAATTATTTTGATTCGATTAAGAATCGTTCCAAATCAGAATCACAATTTATTAGAATTGTATTAATTTTTTTGACACCCCTAATATATATATATGTATATATATATATATATATATATATATATATATATATATATATATATATATATATATATATATATATATATATATATATATATATATATATATATATATATATATATATATATATATATATAGGTCATTTAAATGGGTGTTATATTGAATTATGTGTGGTGCTTGGACATTTTTGTTATAATATCCACAAAGTTCAGTGAGCAGGTTGTGTTATGTGTCACCGTGTGTGTCGACTTTTTGTGTTGCTTTATTTGCACCATGAGTGGGAAAGGTTGTTCGGGTTGGGTCGTATGGGTCATTGCTGTGCATCACTTCAAGGTGCAATTCATGGTCATTAACCGGTTTTACTGACGTCGTCAACAAGATGGCGGCAAAGTTGCTGTGTTGACTTTTACCAAATGAAGTTGGAGGCACAACATAAAACCCGTGACGTCTCGCGGGCCAAAGGAAGGAGCCCTGATTGACAACTTAGTGCACAGCTGGTGTTGAAGAAGGCCGTCGGACGTCACGTTTTTTTTAAGTGGAATCAAATCAAACACGTTAAGTCAGTGAGTCAGCGGGAACTCAAAACGGCGTCCGGTGCGAGGGGAAAGCGTCTTCCCGGCAGGCCCCGCCCACTTGGTTTCACACATCCTCACCAAGTGTCATCCATCCGTCTTGTGCCACCCTGTTCCCACCTCGCTGGGTTGTGAAAATGGAGGCGACAGACAACTCACGTCTTCCTTCATTTCCCGCAAGAACCTTTTTTTTTTGTGCTAATGAGCACTCCGACACCTGCAGGAAGTGAAAATGGAAGTCGGAAAGTGTCTTTTTTGTATTTTTCCACGCGCTCACAATCCCCCCCGGGGACTCCAACCCGGGTGGAGCGTGCCAACTACCGAGCTAAAAGCCCGGGCTGGCTACAGCATCGCTGTTGGAGTGGTCAGCGAGTTCACCTTTTTGTCACGAGTGTGAGACGCCTCCTCCACACCAAACTCATTTCAAGCAATTCTCATTGGCTCCTTTCCTTTCCTTCCACCCGGAAGCAGTGACATCATCGCGTGCAAAGCAGGAAGTGGTCTGCATGTAAGGAGCTGAGACACACATGTTGTCCTTATAAGCTGATGTTGTCCAGAATGACTCACGCCGCCATGCACTCACTTCCTGCCGATAGCGAGGCTGGGAAACCTGTGCGGGCCAGCACATTTGGCTTCTGCTGGCGGAGAAATGTCACAAAAGTCGACTTTTTCACTGCCATCAATCGACTGGGAAGGCGAGACAGGACGGGAAAGGACCTCATTGGTCGGTCACCATAGGAAGAGGGCGTGGCTTGTTAATAATGATCTACAACCACACAGGAGTCAAAGATTCTATACCAATAACAGGAGCGCTTTGCTATTTTTAGGAACTCCGTGCAAAATCTGGACAAACATAAAAAGAACTAGAGTCAAAGGGGGGGTGGGGGGGGGGGGGGGGGGGGGGGGAATTATTATTATTATTATTATTATTATTTTTTTTTTTTTTTCATTAAGAAATACAATCATGTGTGCTTACGGACTGTATCCCTGCAGACTGTATTGATCTATATTGATATATAATGTATATTCTGTGTTTTTTATGTTGATTTAAGAAAAAAAAAAAATAATAAATTGTTTTTATTAATTTTTTTTTTTTTTTTTTTTTTTAAATGTCCTGCCCAGCTTCTCGGGCAAATCATATAGCAGATGTAGATGCCCATATCGGCTGTTCAGATTTACTTTACAAAAGAGAAGTGTAGGATACTTCTCTTGTTGCCTTACTTGTATTTTGACTTTATTAAATGTATTTATATTATCATTTGGTGCAGCCGGGCCGGAGCAGGAGGGGATAGAAAGAGAGAAAAAGGAAGACAGAGGGGGGAATTGTGGGGACAAGAGGGGGATTAGACAGAGAGACAAATTAATTTTTTTTTTTACATATCTTGTGCGGCCGGTACCAATCGGTCCGCGGACCGGTACCGTACTCTGAAAAGCGCTATACCACATAAAATGTATTATAATAATAAAAAATAAAAAAATACTTTCGTCAAAGATCCTCTATAATAAGAGGGGCACTTTGCTGTTATTAAGAACCTACTGCAAAAACTAAACATTTATTAAAACCGCTAGTCAAAGATTAATTATATGGCAGGATTGCTCTGCTGTTTTTAAGAACCCACTGCAAAAACTAAACTGTAAAAAAAAAAAAAAAAAACATTAGTCAAAGATCCTCTATATGACAGGAGCACTCTGCTGTTTTTAAGAACCCACTGCAAAAACTAAACTGTAAAAAAAAAAAAAAAACATTAGTCAAAGATCCTCTATATGACAGGAGCACTCTGCTGTTTTTAAGAACCCACTGCAAAAACTAAAATGTTAACAAAAAAATGTTTTGGCAAAGATCCTCTATAATAAGAGTACTTTGCTGTTATTAAAAACTTACTGCAAAAACAAAAAAAACACTGCAAAAACAAATGTTTAAAAAAAACAAAAACTTTTGTCAAAGATCCTCTATAATAAGAGGGGCACTTTGCTGTTATTAAGAACCTACTGCAAAAACTAAACATTTATTAAAACCGCTAGTCAAAGATCCTCTATATGACAGGAGCACTCTGCTGTTTTTAAGAACCCACTGCAAAAACTAAAATGTTAACAAAAAAATGTTTTGGCAAAGATCCTCTATAATAAGAGTACTTTGCTGTTATTAAAAACTTACTGCAAAAACAAAAAAAACACTGCAAAAACAAATGTTTAAAAAAAACAAAAACTTTTGTCAAAGATCCTCTATAATAAGAGGGGCACTTTGCTGTTATTAAGAACCTACTGCAAAAACTAAACATTTATTAAAACCGCTAGTCAAAGATCCTTTATATGACAGGATTGCTCTGCTGTTTTTAAGCACCCCACCCACTGCAAAAACTAAAATGTAAAAAAAAAACAAAAAAAACACATTAGTCAAAGATCCTCTATATGACAGGAGCACTCTGCTGTTTTTAAGAACCCACTGCAAAAACTAAAATGTTTAAAAAAAATTTTTTGGCAAAGATCTTCTATAATAAGAGGAGTACTTTGCTGTTATTAAGAACTTACTGCAAAAACTAAAATGTAAAAAACCCCCCCACAAAAGTCAAAGATCCTATATAATACAGGAGCGCTTTCTGTTATTAAGAACCCACTGCAAAAACTAAAACATTTTAAAAACGCTAGTCAAAGATCCTTTATTGACAGGAGCACTCTGCTGTCTTTAAGAATTCCCTGCAAAAACGCAAATGTTTAAAAAAACGTTAGTCAAAGATAATCTATAATACAGGAACGCCTTCTGGTATTAAGAACCCACTGCAAAAACTAAAACATTTTAAAAACGCTAGTCAAAGATCCTCTATATGACAGGAGCACTCTGCTGTTTTTAAGAACCCACTGCAAAAACTCAAATATTTCAAAAAACGTTAGTCAAAGATCCTCTGTAATGCAGGAACGCCTTCTAGTATTAAGAACCCACTGCAAAAACTAAAACATTTTAAAAACGCTAGTCAAAGATCCTCTACTGTATATGACAGGAGCGCTCTGCAGTTTTTAAGAACCCACTGCAAAAACTCAAATATTTTAAAAAACGTTCGTCAAAGATCCTCCAAATTTGACAGAAGCGCTCTTCTGTTATCAAGAACCCACTGCAAAAACTAAAACATTAGAAAAAACGTTAGTCAAAGATCCTTTATTTGACAGGAGCACTCTGCTGTTTTTAAGAAACCCACTGCAAAAACTCAAATATTTTAAAAAACGTTCGTCAAAGATCCTCCAAATGTGACAGAAGCGCTCTTCTGTTATCAAGAACCCACTGCAAAAACTAAAACATTAGAAAAAACGTTAGTCAAAGATCCTTTATTTGACAGGAGCACTCTGCTGTTTTTAAGAAATCCCTGCAAAAACGCAAATGTTTATAAAAACGTTAGTCAAAGATCCTCTATAATGCAGGAACGCCTTCTGGTATTAAGAACTCACTGCAAAAACCAAAACATTTTAAAAATGCTAGTCAAAGATCCTTTATTTGACAGGAGCACTCTGCTGTTTTTAAGAAATCCATGCAAAAACGCAAATGTTTATAAAAACGTTAGTCAAAGATCCTCTATAATACAGGAACACCTTCTGGGCTCCTTTATATGACAGGAGTGCTCTGCTGTTTCTAAAAACCTACTGCAAAACAAAAAAACTAGTCAAAGATTCTTAATATTACAAGAGCGCTCGGCTATTTTTAAAAAACCTACTCCAAAAAAAAAGAAGCAAAAAAGGCTAATCAAAGATCCTGTATATAACAGGAGCACTGTTGGGTCAGACGTTCTGCTGAGTCATGTTTTCCATGTGTTGTCACAGCGCTGATGCAAGATAATAACATGGTGTTCTGATAAAGTGTTGCAGTGATACGCTGCAATAATATTTCTACAAGGAGACCAAGAAGGTGGCGCTGACTTTGCTACACCAACTGAACAACCAACACCAACGTTTCCCCTTGCGCTCTAATTTATATTTAATACAGAGCAGGGTTGCAAGTGTCAAGCTATAGAACGATGACCACCGACTTACCTATCCATGTACATTATCTACCAATAGGACCACGGTGTGTAATTACGTGGGTGGCTCGTTGAAAGCCGTGGACGTGAGAGCAGAAAACGCAACAGGCGACGCCACGCGATTGAGCGGCTTCTGTATTAAAGACAAAGGTCAGCAAACAAACACACAAAGTGAGAAGCTGCTTTTTTAACGGACAGAATATTTGCTACGATTCTAATTGTGGGTTTTTGTCGGCCAACAGGCGTGCCGTGCGGCGACCCTCCGTCTTTCCCCAACGCCCGCCTGCAGGATCACAGCGGCTTCGAGCTGGGGGACGAGCTGCTCTACTCGTGCGTGCCGGGCTACGTCATGCCCAACGGCCACAGCGCCTTCAGCCTGCTGTGCGACAGCTGCGGCGAGTGGTACGGCCTGGTGCAGATCTGTGTCAAAGGTACTAAGTGGGGACCGTTCTTTTTTAGGGGGGGGGGGACGTTCTGACCTGGACCGGAGGTTAACTTTCTGGGCTGGTTAGCGCCAGGCGTTCACTAAATCCCGGCCTTTGCGAAACAATGTCTCGCTTGTGAGTCGGGACTAAAATGGCTCCTGTGGCACCCGGGTGCGACATGCCATCATGCGGCCCGATTCGCAGGGAAGGGAGAAGGGTGCAAGAAGTCGTCTGAAGGCCAAAGGCTGTCAGCTCACACAGACAATAGTCGTGTTTGTCTTCCCAAAAGGGTATCTTTGGAACCGAATGATCTAATCAGGAACTCTAAGAACTGAAGAAGCGTAACTTTTTTCCAATACGACCAAAAATGTACCCATGACCTATTTTGTATCGAGATCTTTCTATTTGCTCGACTCTCTCCGCGAGAACTGACCTTTGTCTTTGTGTTTAACAGATTCAACTGAGGGTCACATGGACTACGAGGACAAGTTCTCGTATGCGGAAGAGGAGCACCAGAGCGAGGATAACGGGCCGGTGGAGGCTCATGGCCGGGTCTACGAGGAGGCTCACGGAGAAACCAAATCGGAGGAACCCAGGGGTCAAGAGTTGGAAGAGATGAGCTTCACCGTCAAAGGGGAGCATACAGAAGACCATGGTCAGCAGGAAGTGGAGGAGGACATTATGGAGGAACGGGACTTAGAGGACTCTGCAGGACATCAAGGTTGGGAGGACGACAAACGTGAGATGACCACTACCACCACAGAAGCGCCCGTCTCTCTGGTGTCGCAGAAACATCGCTTCTGGTTTCCCTCGGAGGCCTTCCAGCAGCAGGAGGAACACCTCCTGTCCGTGGACCACGTCACTCAGATCCCTCAGAGGCCCTTGGCGAGCCAGTCGGAGGAGAGCAGTGTTGAGCATCATGGAAATGATGACCAACAGGGTCAAGTAGAACAACACGTTACTGTTGAAGAACTGGACGACCACCATGACCACTACGACATGGGTGAGCATGAGGAGGAACGTGTTCGCTACGACGACCGGCGTGACAGCGATGAGGAGCATGGGGCCGTCGTGACTGACGGTCATCAGGAGCGTCCGGAGGGTTCTGAAGAGCGTCCAGACCAGGAGGACCGTGACGATCATGACAACAAGGATCAAGACGACCATGATGACCATTTCCACCACGTGGATCATGACGACGACCATGACCACCGTGATGATCATGACAACCCTGAGGAAGACGACAACCAAGGGGATCTCGAGGACCGGGAGGGTCATGATGAACATGAGGACCATGACGACCAAGAGGACCATGATGAACATGAGGATCTTGACGACCAAGAGGATCATGATGAACATGAGGATCTTGACGACCAAGAGGATCATGAGAACCGTGATGACCATGGCAACCATTTCGACCATGTGGATCCTGACGAACGTGTTGACCACGACGATCAGGACCACCACAAGGACCGTTATGGAGACACCGACGACCAGGATGACTTTGATAATGGAAGGCGGGACGACAATGACAGCTACGACCACCACGACAGCCATGAAGACGATCACGAAGGTGATCAGCGTGTCGTCTTCTCCAAGACAAGAGAAAGAACCCGGAACACCACCCAGGAGGAACCAGGACAAGTGGCCACCACTGATGACACTTGGCTGGACGGGCACCCGGTGGCAGGGGAGGATGTGGCAAGGGAGACGGTTGCAAGGGCGACACACAACCCCAACGAGGTGGAGAAGAACATCCCTGAAGAATGGGAGACCCCCGTTCCGGATAACCCTGCATCATCCTCAGACTCTGCATCTTCTCTGGAGTACGACACTCAGCAGGTGGTGCCCACCCACTCCTGGCTGCTGGACCTCACGCAGCACCCCTTCATCCATCACGACCCGGCGCACGACGACACCGTGGAGCACACCCCGCACCGCCTGCCCGGCGAGACCGGCGAGAGGGGCCAAGTGGAAGGAGAGGCCGGGGAGACCATCTGCGTCGGGGAGAGCTGCCCGCCGGCCGGCACCAACAGCCGGGGTCCCACAGTGGCGGCCATCATCGCGGCTGTGTGCTTGGTGGCGGCGGCCATCGTGGTCACGGTCTGGTGTTACCGGCGGCGGCAGCAGAAGAGTTCGGTGTACGAGATGAACGGGAAGGGACAAAGTCCGAGCAACCAGCAGATGGAGATGCAGCAGAAGGTTTAGTAGGACGATGGCCGAGACTTTTGGGGGGACCCCTCCCAAATCTTTTGGGAAAGGAGTCGGACTGCAGAAGAACACTAAACCCTCCAACGCTGCCAATCCGGAGGGTTGGATTTGGAAGATTTTTTAAATTGCTTTCGAGGAGTCAAATGGTCCGTAAGTACAGGAAATACGGTAGCTGTCAATCACCAATCAATAACTTTGATGAGTACTACGATTGACGTCACTACCGCCTTGCCAAAGGGTACCATGTCCCCTCGCTACCTTACTTCCTGCCGATCTTAAAGTACCTTTCAGTAGCCGTTGAAGTTTTCGTGTTAAAATGATGTCGCTTTTAGAGAACAGGTGCTCCGTGACCCCCAGGGGGTTCACAGAGATACCGCAAGGGATGGGGGCGTGAATTTTAAAAGTATTTTTATATATTCCCCAACACACTTTTCTACAAAGGTAAACATTGATCCGACACACGTAGTGTAACGCATAAAAAGCAGTGACCATATTCACTGTACCTCACCAATAAAAACATAAATAACAATTATATTATTGTATTCGTCTTAGCATCTAAGATAGCTAGCGATTAGCACTCCAGTTGCCAGCTAGCAATTAGCGGCACAAGTTGCCAGTTAGATTATAACACTGGTTGTCCGCGAGCAATTACCATCTAGTTGCCATCTAGCGATTAGCGGCACAAGTTGCCAGTTAGCGATTAGCTGCGCAAGTTGTCAGTTAACGATTAGCAAATTAGTTGTAAGCAAGCAATTAGTGCACCAGTTGTCAGCTACCGATTAATCCGCTTGTTGTTAGCTAGCGATGAGCAAAGTAGGTGTAAGCTAGTGATTACCACACCAGTTGCCAGCTAGGGAATAGCACACTAGTTGTCAGATAACAATTACCGCACCAGTTGCCAGCTAGCGATTAGCGGCACATATCGTCAGTCAGCGATTATAACACTCATTGTCCGCTAGTTATTACCACACTAGTTGCCCGCTCGCGATTAGTGGACGCAAGTTGTCAGTTAGCGATTAGCTGCGCAAGTTGTTAGCTGCCGATTCGCAAATGAATTGTAAGCAAGCAATTAGTACACCACATGTCAGCTAGCGATTAGTCCACTCGTTGTTAGTTAGCGATTAGCTAAGTAGGTGTCAGCTAGTGATTACCACACCACATTGCATCTAGCATTCAGCACACTAGTTGTCGGATAGCAATTACCGCACCAGTTGCCAGCTAGCAATTATTGGTGCATGTTGTCAGTTAGCGATTAGCTGCACAAGTTGTCAGCTGGTGTTTAGCGGCACAAGTTGCCAGTTAGAGATTATAACACTGGTTGTCCACGAGCAATTACCATCTAGTTGCCATCGAGCGATTAGCGGCACAAGTTGCCAGTTAGCGATTAGCTGCGCAAGTTGTCAGTTAGCGATTAGCAAATTAGTTGTAAGCAAGCAATTAGTGCACCAGTTGTCAGCTACCGATTAATCCGCTTATTGTTAGCTAGCGATGAGCAAAGTAGGTGTAAGCTAGTGATTACCACACCAGTTGCCAGCTAGGGATTAACACACTAGTTGTCAGATAGCAATTACCGCACCAGTTGCCAGCTAGCGATTAGCGGCACAAGTTGTCAGTCAGCGATTATAACACTCATTGTCCGCTAGTTATTACCGCACCAGTTGCCCGCTAGCGATTAGTGGATGCAAGTTGTCAGTTAGCGATTAGCTGCGCAAGTTGTTAGCTGGCGATTCGCAAATGAATTGTAAGCAAGCAATTAGTACACCACATGTCAGCTAGCGATTAGTCCGCTCGTTGTTAGCTAGCGATTAGCGAAGTCGGTGTAGGCTAGTGATTACCACACCGCATCTAGCAATCAGCACACTAGTTGTCAGATAGCAATTACCGCACCAGTTGCCAGCTAGCAATTATTGGTGCATGTTGTCAGTTAGCGATTAGCTGCGCAAGTTGTCAGCTGGCGATTAGCAAATTAGTTCCAAGCAAGCAATTAGTGCACCGCTTGTTCTTAACTAGCGATTAGCAAAGTAGGTGTAAGCTGGTGATTGGCACACCAGTTGTCAGCTACTAATTAGTCCATTAGTTGTCAGGTAGCGATTGGCTGCGCAAGTTGTCAGTTAGCAATTAGCGGACTAGTTGTAAGCTAGTAATTAGTGCACCAGTTGTCAGCTACCGATTAGAACACTAGTTGTCGGATAGCAATTACCGCAATTTGTCAGCTAACGATTAGAGATCTAGTTGTAAGATAGCAATTAGTGCACCAGTTGTCAGCTACAGATGAATCCACTAGTTGTCAGTTAGCAATTAGCGGTGCAAGTTGTCGGCTAGCAATTAGCAAACTAGTTGCAAGTTATCATTTAGCGCACTAGTTGTCGGCTACTGATTCGTCCACTAGATTTCAGCTAGCGATTAGCAAGCTAGTTGCCAGCTGGCGATTAACAAACTAGTTGTAAGACTGTCAGCTACAGATTAGTCCACTAGTTGTTAGCTAGTGATTAACGGTGCAAGTCATCGGCTACCGATTAGTCCACTAGTTGTCAGCTAGCAATTAGCGGGCTAGTTGCCAGCTAGCTATTAGTGGCGCTATACTGTATCATTTGAATATCTTAATATTGCTCAATAATGAAAGTTGAAGACCCCTAAATCCCGGGAATGGAACTACCATGGGGGTGTGGGCTGTAACACCAGCTGCTTCTGTCAAGCAGCTTGGCCATATTTTCATGGATACATGTTTGGAGCCGACTCTTTCTGGAGTTGTTCCTTGACATGACAGAATGTGGATGATGAAATGATGGCCCACAAGAGATGAGGTCATCCAGCAGTTTTCCAGGAAGGGTGGATGCCAACCTCCCAAGCTCTTGCACATTTGTGGTACTTCCTTGTTTCCTTGCTATTGTTTACTTTTCTGCCTTTTCCTCATTTTGTTGCCGCGGCGACACAAAAACCTGTGTGAGGTCGCCCCCGTATCATTGTGAACATGACGATATCACTGTGCTGCAAACTTTGTTTGTCCAATTGTTAGCATTTTTATCTTATTAACGATGATCTTTTTTGTTATTCAATATTAGTTTTTGGGTTATTAACTATTATCATTTGTTATTAAATATTATAATTTTTATGTTAACTACTATAATTTATTATTAAATATTATAGTTTATGTTAATTAGTATAATTTGTTATTAGATATTATAGTTTTTATGTTATTAACTAGTATAGTTTTTGTTATTAACTATTATAGTTTTTATTTTATTAACTATTATAGTTTTTATTTTATTAACTATTATAGTTTTATGTTATTAACTATTATAGTTCTATGCTATTAACTATTGTAGTTTTTATGTTATTAACTATTATAGTTTTTATGCTACTGTTATAGTTTTTGTTATAAACTATTATAGTTTTATGTTATTACTTATAGTTTGTCATTAACTATCACAATTTGGATGTTATTAACTATTATAGTTTTTATGTTATTAACTATTATAGTTTTTCATGTTAACTATGATATTTTTGTTATTAACTATTATAGTTTTGTTATTAACTATTACAGTTTTGTTATTAACTATTACAGTTTTTATGTTATTAACTCTTATAGTGTTTGTATTAACTATTATGGATTTTATGTTATTAACTACTATAGTATATAGCAGGGGTCACCAACGCGGTGCCCGCGGGCACCTGGTCGCCCGTAAGGACCAGATGAGTCGCCCGCGGGCCTGTTCTAAAAAAAAATTAAAAAAAAAAAAAAAATTTAAAAAAAAAAAAAAAAATTTTTTTTTTTTTTTAAATTAAATCTACATAGAAAAAACACAAGATACACTTTCAATCAGTGCATCAACCCAAACAACCTCCCCCATGCACACTCATCCACACCCACTCACACAAAAGGGGTTATTTCTTTCTGCTACCAATATTCTGGTTCCCACAACATAGACAACACATCTGCAAGGGACACAGTCCCTGAAGCACACATGATTGTATAGGCTGCTGGTCCACTAACATTTTCATTAATTACTATTTTTTATGTAATTATTTTTATATTGTTTTACTTTCTTTTTTATCCAAGAAAATGTTTTTTATTTATTTATCTTATTTTATTTTATTTTTTTAAAAAAGGGCCTTATCTTCAACAGACCAGGTTGTCAATGATATTAGATTTGTTTAAAGGTTTTTTTTAAACCAGACCCAGTCCAAATAATGTCCAAGTCGGACTCAGCAACACACACCTTCATTCATGTACACAGAAAAAAATTAGGGAACACAACAGATTGCATATAATTTATAAACAAAATTACATTTTCAAAATAAGCATTTATGTACAGTCCAGATTATGTCCAGGTCACTCAAATTAGGGAACACAACAACAGATATCATATAATCTATAAACATAATTCTACTTTCAAAATAAGCCTTTGAGGACTTCTCATCTTTTTTTTAATGTTTTTTGGCATTATCGTTTTCAACCATGTAACTTTCTAAAGTTAGAAAATACTGAATAAATGTCTTAAAGAAAGTAATACTAAGTGAATATCTGTTTTTGGCCTTAAAAATAAACATTTTACCGAGTACTATAATTAAATTGACTAAATCATGATTGTCAATGAACTCTCCTAAAATAACAGAAACCACATTAAGCTTCATAAACAAACCAATCCTTAAACACATTTTTTCAACTTCCACCCAAAACAAAGACACAATATGACAATACCAAAACAAATGCAGGGTGGATTCAGGCTCCTGACAACAAAATCGGCAATCATCTGACTCTGTCATATTCCATAATTTTAACATTTTCCCTGTGGGTAAGAAGTTATAAATAATTTTAATTTGAAAATAACGATTTTGCACATCGATACTGGTTTTATAGATTAGTTTGAATATGGCATCCCATGGCAACGGGCAGTCAAAAAAGTCCTCCCATTTTCCATATGTGTTGTATGGGGCAGCCTTCAAAGATTTCTTTATTAAATACAAATTATATATTTTTCTATTTATTTTAGTTCCTTTTTGCCAACTAGAATTTCTTATTAGAGGTTTACAAACTAATAATTTAGTAGTTCCATAATTAATTATTTGTTTCCATCTTTTCCCAATTACTCCAATTAGTTGATAAAATGAAAAGCTTGAGCAAGCATCACCATACATAGTTCTAAATTAATCATACTTCATAATTTTACCATTCTCATTGATAATATTGACAAAAATGATTCCTCTTTCAAACATATTTTTCCAAAAGAAAAGCTTTCCATCTATTACAATATTAGAGTTCATCCATATTAACTGCTGCAAAATATCGTCTCTTTTTTCTGGCACATAAAATTGAAAACACCACTATGAGTGGATTGTTTCCTTTATGAACCCCGCCATGTTTCCCAGCAGACTCTCTGGGAGGGGATCACTTGTAAAAAAGGATACAATTTCTTTTGATACAGTACATGTTTTTTGTCCAACAGGACACTTGTGTACCACTCAATGTTTAAATACATCTTTGGAAGAATTGATGCTTTTAAAGACAGACACATAGCTTCAAGGTTGAGAAGTTTCAGGCCCCCATATTCATACTCTTTGTACAAAACCTTTCTTTTAATATTTTCTGGTTTGCCGTTCCAGACAAAATCGAAGACCCTCCGCTCATAAATCTTAAAAAAGTTTTGTGATGGAGCTGGTAATGACAAAAACAAATAAATAAATTGAGGAATAATTAACGAGTTGGCAATAGACATTTTACCATACAAGGTTAGGGAATTCCCTTTCCATAATTGCATAATTTTGTCCAGCTTTCTTAGTCGATTATCATAATTTACTGAGCCTAGATCTTCCAGATTTTCTGGGACAACAACACCAAGTATGTTAACTGGTCCATCTGTCCACAAAACAGGCACTTTGCATTCCTTTCGAAAGGACGTTCCCTTTAGATTTCCGATCCTTAACATTTTACATTTATCATAATCAAGCTTAAGGCCAGATTGCTGTGAAAATATGTCCAAAAGATTAAGAAGGTTCCGCAAACAATGAGGAAAAATCTTATCTTTGTGAATCAGCCTTTTCTGACAAGAACTTCATCAAGAACAAACACAGAACACGCCTCACTGATGCACATCTGCAAGACTCACTCAGAGTTGCAGTGTCAAGTTACACACCAGAGTACAACACACTAGTTAACAGCATGCAATGCCAGGCTTCCCACTAACTGACAAAGAAACAGATAACAGATTTGGTGTCCAGTTCAAAGTGTGACATGATTTAAAAAATTGAGAGTTTACTTTTGTATTTTACATGAGTTATTATTTGTACAAACATGGTGCAATTTAATTCATGATTTGTTAAAAAATGTTAGTGGCTAGCTAGTTAAAATGGGATATTGTGATTTCACAAGACTGTCTTAGAAGTGATCATTTGAAAATGTTCAATTTGAAAAATGTGCACTTAGAGAAAATATAAAAATAAAGTGTTGCATATTGATATTTATCTGTTTCTATGTATATTTATTGTGAGAAATCATTAAGATGATCACCACAAAGATACATATCATTAATTATTAATAATAACAGAGTTAAAGGTAAATTGAGCAAATTGGCTATTTCTGGCAATTTATTTAAGTGTGTATCTAACTGGTAGCCCTTCGCATTAATCAGTACCCAAGAAGTAGCCCTTGGTTTCAAAAAGGTTGGTGACCCCTGGTATATAGTAACTACTATACTATTATAGTTTTTATGTTATTAAATATTATTGTTTTTACATTATTAACTATTATAGTTTTTATTAACTATTATAGTTTTTGTTATTAACTATTGTAGTTTTTATGTTATTAGCTACTATAGTTTGTATGTTATTAACTATTATAGTTTTTATGTTAACTATTATAGTTGTTGTTAATAACTATTATAGTTTTTGTTATTAACTATTGTAGTTTTATGTTAGTTTTTATGTTATTAACTATTATAGTTTTTATGTCATTAACTATTATAGTTTTTATGAACTATTCTAGTTTTTATGTTATTAACTGTTAGTTTTTTAACTATTATAGTTTTTACATTATTAACATTATAGTTATGTTATTAACTATTATAGTTGACTATTTTAGTTTTTATGCTATTAACTATTATAGTTGTATATTATTAACTATTATAGTTGTTTAACTATTCTAGTTTTTACATTATTAACTATTCTAGTTTTTACATTATTAACTATTCTAGTTTTTGTTATTAACTATTCTAGTTTTCATGTTAACTATTCTAGTTTTTACATTATTAACTATGATAGTTTTTGCTATTAACTATTATAGTTTTTATGTTATTAACTATTATAGTTGTTTAACTATTCTAGTTTTTACATTATTAACTATTCTAGTTTTTGTTATTAACTATTCTAGTTTTTATGTTAACTATTCTAGTTTTTACATTATTAACTATGATAGTTTTTGCTATTAACTATTATAGTTTTTATGTTATTAACTATTATAGTTGTTTAACTATTCTAGTTTTTACATTATTAACTATTCTAGTTTTTGTTATTAACTATTCTAGTTTTTATGTGAACTATTCTGGTTTTTACATTATTAACTATGATAGTTTTTGCTATTAACTATTATAGTTTTTATGTTATTAACTATTATAGTTGTCATGTTATGAACGTGTTATTATTTATAACGAGCCCCCCCCCCCCCATCTTGTCAAAATCTCCCCCAAACTTGTCCCAATTGTTTGTGCTGCACTTTGTTTTGTTTTTACCTTGTTAACTATTGTACAGTTTGTGTAATTAACTATTATATTTGTTGATGTTATTAACGTGTCATCCTTCACAACCCGCCCCACCTTGTCAAAATCTCCCCAAACATTTGTGCTGCAAAATGTTTCCTCCGCCCCATTGGACTTCCTTTGTTATCAAGGATTGTAGTTTTTATCTTATTAATTAATTATAATTCATTCTTCATACCCGTCCCAAACATTGGAATTTTTTCCCTGATTAAATAAAGGTTAAAAAAAATATATTTTGTCAACTTTATTGTACTTTCTCAGTTATGGGGCTGGTCATTTATAATAAAACGTTAATAAAATTGGGCACCACACGATTTGATACGATTCTTGGGGGTAACGATTCCATTCAGACTCGATTGAGAAAATAAATAAATTTAAAAAAAATTGATTAAAAAAAAAATCGTTCAAAATAAGAATCGCGATTAATCGGAAAATCGATTATTATTCGACAAAAAAATGTGCAGCTCAAATATTCATACTTGCAATGATAAGCGGGGTAACTTCACACAAGTGTGTGTGTGTGTGTGTGTGTGGCGTTGCCATGGCGACGAGGCCCAAACATGCTGTGCTCCACTTGTGGAAATGCGATGACTTATTTTTGTGATCATTAGCGGCGCACTAACACGTAGACCATAATGAAATATGCCGCCATGACGATGAATGTAACAGCTGATGATATTTGCTTGTGTTGTTGTTGTGTTATTACTGTGTGTGTGTGTGTGTGTGTGTGTGTGCTTGTCGTTGGTTAGAAAAGAGCAGCGTACTTTGCAGGATTCTTCCATAGATGGAAGTTTAGCTCTTGTCCATGGTGAGGTTACGCAAGGCGACCCCACGCCCTCGTTGTATTCCCTGGACTTCGCCTGCGGGTGTCAGAAGGCGTCCAGACTCAAGTCCAGGTCTGCGGTCCTGCGTCCGGGTGCGAAGCGGCGCTGGCGCGCGACGAAAGGGAAGGAGATAAAAAAAAAACGCGTGTCGCTGTGGGATGATGTGTGTGCTCAAATAAACTCCGAAAACACGTGACTCCTCCCGGTTCTTGTTGCCTCACACACGATCCCAAGTCCTAAATTGTGTCCTCACACACATTCTTGTCTTTCTTACCTTCTTGAGACCTCCAAGATTTGTATTTACAAGTTTTTAATCATTATTTACTTTATTTCATTATGTCTCTGTATACATATTTATTTTATACATTTTGGGGCGCATTTCAATCACTTCAAATGTTGACACACACTTGTTATTTCATATGTTGGCCAGAGGGGGAGCACTTTTAAAAACGACACAGTCAATTTGGGGACCACCCTCATTTTGAGCTACTTTTCCTTGATGTCTCAAGAAAGGTCGAATACAAGAACACACACACACACACACACACACACACATTCTTGTATTTCTTACCTTCTTGAGACCTCCAAAAAAATGCCTCCCTCTTTAGGACCACCTTTCCTGGATATATAAAGATTTTTATTTACAACATTAATAATATATACATACTATGCAAATATAAAAAAAGGTAAGCTTTTAGTTAAATACTTTTTTTTAAATAAATTTCTTGTTTATAATTGGTTTTTAATCATTATTTACTTCGTTATTACAGTATGTCTCTGCGTCCATATTTATTTTATAAATTTTGGGGCGCATTTCAATCACTTCAAATTTTGACACACAATTGTTATTTCATATGTTGGCCAGAGGGGGGAGCACTTTTAAAACCGACACAGTCCATTTGGGACCACCCTCATTTTGATAGATTTCACCAGCAAATGAGACATTCTCTATGAGATGTTATTGGGACCATGATTTATGTCCTCACTTGTTCACACCTCCTCATATGGAAGCTGCTTTTCCTTCTTCATGTCTCAAGAAATGTAGAATACAAGAACATACACACACACACACATTCTTGTATTTCTTGCCTTCTTGAGACCCCTGAAAAATACCCACCTCTTTAGGACCACCCTTTCTAGATATATAAAGATTTGTATTCACAACATTAATAATATATACATACCTTGCAAATGTAAAAGAAGGTAAGCTTTTAGATAATTACTTATTTTTTTCTTGTTTATAATTGGTTTTTAATCATTATTTACTTTGTTATTACAGTATGTCTCTGTATACATATTTATTTGATCATTTTTGGGGCGCAATTCAATCACTTCAAATTATGACACACACTTGTTATTTCATATGTTGGCCAGAAGGGGAGCACTTTTAAAACCGACACAGTCAATTTGGGACCACCCTCATTTTGATAGATGTCACCAGCAGGGGTGCATCACTTGTTCACACCTCCTCATACGGAAGATATTTTTCCATGTCTTCATGTCTCAAGAAGGGTAGAAATACAAGAACACACACACACACACACACACACACACACACACATACACACACACACACACACACACACACACACACACACACACACACACACACACACACACACACACACACACACACACACACAATGTTGCGTTGACATTGTGGAACAACACAAGGGCACCTTTTTTGGCTTTAAGTCTCCAAAATGACGCCAGCCAGTGGTGAAAGTCCAAAAACTGAAAAGACAAAACACAAAGGCGGCGGCAGGAGACACACACGCACGCACACACACACACACGCACACGCACACAAGTAGACATTTTTACGTGTGTGTGAGACAAACTGCACAGACACTCAATGTTCAAACATGCTTCCACAAGTGTGTGTTTCTTTCCACTGCCTTGGAACTTTTGGTTCCAGCGACCATCACTCAGCCTGCTCAATCTTTAGCAAATGATTTTATTGTAAAAACAAATGTTCCATTGAACAATCAGTACAAATATACACTTCTCCGTCAACTTCCTTTTTGAAAAAAAAAAGGAGAAAAAGAAGCATAAAATATAAAAAGGAGGAGAAAGAATCTTTTGTGTTTAAAAATTCAATAAATAGCCGGCTTGTGTTTGTCTTGTTAGTCCAGAAACTCGTCTATGAACTCCACCACTTCCCCCTGTGGACGACAAATGTGGAGCACTCAGAAGGATGTCTCATCTTCACGCGCTCGCTGCCATGCAAACCTCCTTTTGCTGGGGAAAGTTAAGGGGCCCCAACTACTTGCACCAAGGGCCCAATGCTGACAAGGCTTTTTAGCATTTTTCAACTTTCAAACCAACACATCAGTGGTTGTCAGACTTTTTCCTTCATATGGTAGGAAACTATTAAAAAAAACGCTAGTCAAAGTTCCTTAATATGACAGGAACTTATTTAAAAAAACGCTAGTCAAAGTCCCGTAATAGGACAGAAATCAGCAAAAGAAAAACATTTGTCAAAGTTCCTTAAAATGACAGGAACTTATTTAAAACAACCCTAGTCAAAGTTCCGTAATATGACAAAAAATCTGCCAAAAAAACACAAGTCAAAATTCCTTAATATGACAGAAATCTGCCAAAAAAACACTAGTCAAAGTTCCCTAATATGATAGGAAACTATTAAAAAAAACGCCAGTCAAAGTTCCTTAATATTACAGGAAACTATTAAAAAAACACTAGTCAAAGTTCCTTAATATGACAGGAATTTATTTTAAAAAACGTTAGTCAAAGTTCCGTAATATGACAGAAATCAGCAAAAAAAAAACACACTGGTCAAAGTTCCTTAAAATGACAGGAACTTATTTAAAAAAAACGCTACTCAAAGTTCCGTAATGACAAAAATCTGCAAAAAAAAAAAAAAACAGTCAAAATTCCTTAATATGACAGAAATCTGCAAAAAAAAACACTAGTCAAAGTTTCCTAATATGATAGGAAACTATTTTAAAAAAACGCCAGTCAAAGTTCCTTAATATTACAGGAAACTATTAAAAAAACGCTAGTCAAAGTTCCTTAATATGACAGGAATTTATTTAAAAAAACGCAAGTCAAAGTTCCGTAATATGACAGAAATCAGCAAAAAAAAAAAAAACTAGTCAAAGTTCCGTAATATGACAAAAATCTGCAAAAAAAACTGTCAAATTCCTTAATATGACAGAAATCTGCAAAGAAATGATAGGAAACTATTTTTAAAAAACGCCAGTCAAAGTTCCTTAATATTACAGGAAACTATTAAAAAAACACTAGTCAAAGTTCCTTAATATGACAGAAATCAGCAAAAAAAAAAACACCAGTCAAAGTTCCTTAAAATGACAGGAACTTATTTAAAAATACGCTAATCAAAGTTCCTTAATATGACAGAAATCTGCAAAAACAACCACTAGTCAAAGTTCCGTAATATGACAGGAACTTATTTAAAAAAACGCTAGTCAAAGTTCCGTAATATGACAAAAATCTGCAAAAAAAAAACAGTCAAATTCCTTAATATGACAGAAATCTGCAAAAAAATGATAGGAAACTATTTAAAAAAAACGCCAGTCAAAGTTCCTTAATATTACAGGAAACTATTAAAAAAACGCTAGTCAATGTTCCTTAATATGACAGAAATCAGCAAAAAAAAAACACTAGTCAAAGTTCCTTAAAATGACAGGAACTTATTTAAAAATACGCTAGTCAAAGTTCCTTAATATGACAGAAATCTGCAAAAATAACACTAGTCAAAGTTCCCTAATATGATAGGAAACTATTTTAAAAAATGGCAGTCAAAGTTCCTTAATATTACAGAAAACTATTAAAAAAACGCCAGTCAAAGTTCCTTAAAAAATGCTAGTCAAACTTCCTTAATATGACAGGAACCTGTTCAAAAAACAATAGTCAAAGTTCCTTAATATGACAGGAACCTATTTAAAAAAACGCTAGTCAAAGTTCATTAATAGGACAGGGACCTATTAAAATAAACGCTAGTCAAAGTTCTTAAATATAACAGAAACCTATTAAAAAAAACGCTAGTCAAAGTTCATTAATAGGACAGGGACCTATTAAAATAAACGCTAGTCAAAGTTCTTAAATATAACAGAAACCTATTAAAATAAACGCTAGTCAAAGTTCCTTAATATGACGGGAACCTTTTAAAAAATGCTAGTCAAAGTTATTGAATATTACAGGAACCTGTTAAAAAAAAAAACACTTGTCAAAGTTCCTTAATATGACAGGAATCTATTAAAAAACGCTAGTGAAAGCTCCTTAATATGACAGGAACCTATTAAAATAAACGCAAGTCAAAGTTCCTTATTATGACAGGAACCTATTAAAAAAACACTAGTCAAAGTTCCTTAATATGACAGGAACCTGTTATAAAAACGCTAATCAAAGTTCCTCAATAGGACAGGGACCTATTAAAATAAACGCCAGTCAAAGTTCCTCAATATAACTGGAAACTATTAAAACAACGCTAGTCAAAGTTCCTTAATATGACGGGAACCTTTTAAAAAATGCTAGTCAAAGTTATTGAATATGACAGGAACCTGTTAAAAAAAAACACTTGTCAAAGTTCCTTAATATGACAGGAACCTGCAAAAAAATGCTAGTCAAAGTTCCTAAATATGACAGGAACCTATTAAAATAACGCAAGTTGAAGTTTCTTAATATGACAGGAACCTATTAAAAAACACGAGTCAAAGTTCCTTAATATGATAGGAACCTATTTAAAAAACGCTAGTCAAAGTTCCTGAATATGTCAGGAACCTGCAAAAAAACGCTAGTCAAAGTTCCCTAAAACCAATACAATACATCAGTTGTTCTCAAACTTTTTTCTCCAAGTCCCACCTCAGAAAAGTAGCACCTTAATGACCAACATTAAAATACAGTAGCATAGTAGGACTAAGTATTCATTAAAACCAAAGCAGAGGTTTTTTAACAAGCATCTTTAACATGTTGGCCACTGTAACATTACACAGTTTGAACAGTAACACTGTGTTTGAATTTTTCATGAAGTGATTCTTTGGCGTACCACTAGGTGGAACCCGCGTACCGTACCACAGTTTGAGAATCACTGCAATGAATAGATGTTTTTTAACCCTTTGTGCTCCCTTCAAGTTTGGTAAATGTTAAAGATCCTGTGGACCAGAAAGGGTATCAGTCATAAAAGTTGTACAAGTATTTCATGTTAATGTTTTTTTTTACTTTCAACGCTTAAATCTGTAGATCAGGGGCCACAAACTACGGTCGTATCGTATATTAATTGCTTTAAAGTGAATTACGTGACTATTTATTTATTTTATTATACACATGGAGCTGTGCTATGCCTCCCCCTGGTGGACACTTTAGGCAGTAGCACACTGCTGCTTTTTAGAACCTCATGCAAAAAAACACAAGTCAAAGATCTTCTGTAGGACAGGAGTACTTTGCGGTTTTTATGAACCTAATGCAAAAAAACACGAGTCAAAGATCCTCTGTAGGACAGGAGTACATTGCTGTTTTTTAGAACGTACTGCAAAAAAAACCAGGAGTCAAAGATCCCCTGTAGGACAGGATTACTTTGCGGTTTTTATGAACCTATTGCAAAAAAACAGTAGTCAAAGATCCTCTGTAGTACAGGAGTACTTTGCTGTTTTTTAGAACGTATTGCAAAAAAATCCAGGAGTCAAAGATCCTCTGTCATATTAAATTCCTTAATATGACAGGAACCTTTAAAAAAGAAAACGCCAGTCAAAGTTCCTTCATATGACAGAAACGTATTAAAAAAACACTAGTCAAGGCTTCTTAATATAACAGGAACCTTATAAAAAAGACGCTAGTCAAAGTTCCTTAATAGGACAGGAACCTATTAAAAAAATGCTAGTCAAAGTTCCTGAATAGGACAGGAACTTATTAAAAAAAACGCTAGTCAAAGTTCTTTAATATGACAGGAACCTTTAAAAAAAAAAAAACACTAGTCAATGTTCCTTAAAAAGACAGAAACCTATCAAAAAAACACTAGTCAAAGTTCCTTAATATGACAGGAAAAAAAAAAACCCAAAAAAACCCCACTAGTCAAAGTTCCTGAATAGGACAGGAACCTATTGAAAAAAATGCTAGTCAAAGTTCCTGAATAGGACAGGAACCTATTCAAAAAAACTCTAGTCAAAGTTCCTGAATAGGACAGGAACCTATTAAAAAAAATGCTAGTCAAAGTTCCTGAATAGGACAGGAACCTATTAAAAAAAACGCTCGTCAAAGTTCCTTAATATGACAGGAACCTATTAAACAAAACGCTAGTCAAAGTTCCTTAATAGGACAGGAATCTTTTAAAAAAAATGCTAGTCAAAGTTCCTGAATAGGACAGGAACCTATTAAAAAAAACGCTCGTCAAAGTTCCTTAATATGACAGGAACCTATTAAACAAAACGCTAGTCAAAGTTCCTTAATAGGACAGGAATCTTTTTTTTTTTTTAAAGGCTAGTCAAAGTTCCTTAATATGACAGGAACCTATTAAAAAAACGCTAGTCAAAGTTCCCTTATATGACAGGAACCTATTAAAAAAACGCTATTCAAATTTCCTTAATAGGACAGGAACCTATTAAAAAAACACTAGTCAAAGTTCCTTAATATGACAGGAACCTATTAAAAAAACACTAGTCAAAGTTCCTTAATATGACAGGAACCTATTAAAAAAACGCTATTCAAATTTCCTTAATATGACAAAAACCTATTAAAAAACACTAGTCAAAGTTCCTTAATATGACAGGAACCTATAAAAAAACGCTAGTCAAAGTTCCTGAATAGGACAGGAACCTATTAAAAAAAACTCTAGTCAAAGTTCCTGGGTAGGACAGGAACCTTTAAAAAAAAAAAACGCTAGTCAAAATTCCCGAATAGGACAGGAACCTTTTTTAAAAAATAGCTCGTCAAAGTTCCTTAATATGACAGGAACCTATTTAAAAAACGCTAGTCAAAGTTCGTTAATATGACAGGAACCTATTAAAAAACGCTAGTCAAATTTCCTTAATATGACTGAAACCTTTAAAAAAAAAAAAAAAGCTAGTCAGAGGTACTGAATAGGACAGGAACCTATTAAAAAGAACTCTGGTCAAAGTTCCTTAATATGACAGGAACCTTTAAAAAAAAAAAACACTAATCAAAGTTCTTGAATAGGACAGGAACCTATTAAAAAGAACTCTAGTCAAAGTTCCTGAATAAGACAAAAACCTAATGAAAAAAAAACCACTAGTCAAAGTTCCTAAATATGATAGGAACCTATTAAAAAAGCCTAGTCAAAGTTCCTAAATATGACAGGAACCTGGTGGACACTTGTGAAACTGCAGCTGGATGAATGCAGGTTCCAGATCAAAGCTGCAAGCTAACAGTTTGTTGTCCTCAAGGAAGCCAAAAGAACTTTCTGGAAGGAAGTGTGCACTCACCTCGTCATCACTGGCCAGGTGCTGTCTGGAGAAGTTCAGCATCTCCAACTGCATAGTGGTCTGGTTGTAGTAGCGCACTGCTTCCTACACAACACACACAGTAGATGACTAAACAACAGCACTGCTTCCTACACAACACATACAGTAGATGAGTGAGTAATAGTACTGCTTCCTACACAACACACACAGTGGATGAGTGAACAACAGCACTGCTTCCTACACAACACACACAGTGGATGAGTGAACAACAGCACTGCTTCCTACACAACACACACAGTAGATGAGTGAACAACAGCACTGCTTCCTACACAACACATACAGTAGATGAGTGAGTAATAGTACTGCTTCCTACACAACACATACAGTAGATGAGTGAGTAATAGTACTGCTTCCTACACAACACACACAGTAGATGACTAAACAACAGCACTGCTTCCTACACAACACATACAGTAGATGAGAGTAATAGTACTGCTTCCTACACAACACACACAGTGGATGAGTGAACAACAGCACTGCTTCCTACACAACACACACAGTGGATGAGTGAACAACAGCACTGCTTCCTACACAACACACACAGTAGATGAGTGAACAACAGCACTGCTTCCTACACAACACACACAGTAGATGAGTGAGTAATAGTACTGCTTCCTACACAACACACACAGTAGATGACTAAACAACAGCACTGCTTCCTACACAACACATACAGTAGATGAGTGAGTAATAGTACTGCTTCCTACACAACACACACAGTAGATGAGTGAACAACAGCACTGCTTCCTACACAACACACACAGTAGATGAGTGAACAACAGCACTGCTTCCTACACAACACACACAGAAGATGAGTGAACAACAGCACTGCTTCCTACACAACACATACAGTAGATGAGTGAACAATAGCACTGCTTCCTACACAACACACACAGTAGATGAGTGAACAACAGCACTGCTTCCTACACAACACATACAGTAGATGAGTGAACAATAGCACTGCTTCCTACACAACACATACAGTATATGAGTGAACAACAGCACTGCTTCCTACACAACACATACAGTAGATGAGTGAACAATAGCACTGCTTCCTACACAACACATACAGTATATGAGTGAACAACAGCACTGCTTCCTACACCATGCACATAGTAAATGAGTGAACAACAACACGGCTTCCTACACAATACACACAGTAGATGAGTGCACAGCAGCACTGCTTCCGACACAACACATACAGTAGATGAGTGAACAACAACACTCATCACTATACACCAGAGGTGTGGACTCGAGTCACATGACTTGGACTCGAGTCAGACTCGAGTCATGAATTTGATGACTTTAGACTCGACTTGACAAAATGTAAAGAGACTTGCAACTCGACTTGGACTTTAACATCAATGACTTGTGACTTCACTTGGACTTGAGCCTTTTGACTTGACATGACTTGCTACTTTCCCCAAAACCTAAAGTTTAAAAAGTTATTTGGGAGCGCTCCGTAGCTTTCATTTTGTACGTGTCTGTCTATCAGCGTGTGTGCTGCGTGTCAGCGTGTGTGCTCGCAGTACAACAGCCAATCAAATTAGATCTACATTGTTTTCATCCCACAGCATTCAGCCAATCAAATTGCAGGACAACCAATGAACAAGAGTTGTCAAACAACGCGCCAGTGAGAAAGATTTATACCAAAGTTGGTTTCGTTCGGGTATAAAAACTACGACTTGGTCAACAAAAAACGAATTGCCGTATGCAAATCACGCAGTTGGAATATTACAGACGGAGACGCAACAACTTCCAACTTCGTTCGACATTTGAAGTTGCACAAAGAAGGGTAAGTTTTGAATGTAAGATAACGTTTATTGGCTAAGTAACGTGACTTTTATTTGCTGTGTAGTTAAATCAGTGAGGCTGTAAACTCACTGCTAACGTTATAACCATAGACATCTTATAAGGGTACGCAGCATAGAGCGCTACTGCCTACTGGCGCAGACGAGACGCGGGGCCGCCATCTTGGAGTGGTGATCCGCTCCACTCAGTGCAATTCATTTGGCAGGAGCAATGAACTGTTAATTCATCTTACCTCACTGAATACCACTGATTTTCACACGCTTTTTTGTCATACGTGTAGCTATGATAAAGGACACATGTTTTATTATTATTCATAGTTTGCTTAACAGTAATAGAATATTCTTATATGCTATAAGTGACCAGATCAAAACTGGGAATATAATCCCAGAGAAGGGGGAAAAAACTATTTTTAAGTTGAAGAGACTATATGATGAGGTTATATATACATGCTACATAAACAATGTATGAATACATTAGATATCTATATATCTTATAGACTGTATATCTGTTGCTGCAGCAGCAGAGAGTTTATTCTGTCTTGACACTTTGTATTGATATTTTCTATTACATTCTTCCCTTAAATGATCATGTTTACAGTGATTGTTTTATATGTATTTTTGATGTATGTCGCTTTGGATAAAAGTGTCTGCCAAATACTTAAACATAAACATATATAAACACTTGCAAGTATTTATATCAGCTAAAACCACCAATCTGTTTCACTGGATTCAGAATAAAACCAAATTCTGTCTTACCCAACAATGTTAGTATTTGAATATTGTTACTTGAAGACTTATTCCTGGTTACAATTATACTGTTAAGAAAGTATTGTCTTATATTTTGCCTAAAATGAGAATGCATCATAATCAGTGGCGGCTGGTGAATTTTGTTTTAGGTGGGGCTGAAAGTTTGCAAACCAAACCCCTGTAGGGGGGTCATCCTCCCCCAGAAGATTTATTTGTGATTTTCACATACAAATATTGAAGATCTTTGCTCCTTCTCAACTCTGTGCTAATATTATTTTCATCAAATACAACCAATAGTACGTTAATGTTAAATCTTACTTGTGAAAAGTAATCCCCCGATTCCTATTTTCAACAGTCCGCTCATTTGAGCAGGAAAACGCTGAACACCATCTTTGTTTTCTACCTGTCAACTGTCAGTTTAGCATCTTTGTTTTCTACCTGTCAACTGTCAGTTTAGGCTCCTCATCACCACTTCAAGATGCAATTTGCTCGCGTCACAGCAACCAATATTGCGTCTACTTATAAGATGTCTATGGTTATAACATCATTTCAAACACAGCAATATGTTGCGTCCACTGCAGTTTGCTACCTTATTCATACTTTTTGTCAAGTGATTTTTTTAAGCAGGGTTGCATGAGGTACCTACACTTAACGTTACGTTAGTCAATGTATCACACACAGTAACATAACGTTAGACGGCGGTCAGCAGCACCGCGTATTTTAGCCACCTACAACCAGACAAACATAGTCAAATAAAGGTCAGTTAAAATGTATACTATATTAAGAATATGTGTACATATTGCATAGGGCCCTGACATGTAAAAAGTACAACTCTGTTCATTGTTATGTTCATGTATTTGTTATGTTTTTCATGTGTACGCACACATCAACACACATACAGTATGAGATGAGATCAATGAGATAAGGTAAGAACAGAATAGAAACTGCTGTGGAACTAGTTACAATGCAATATGCCATGGAACTACAATGTTAACACTTTTGTACAAATAAGTACAGTTGCACTTGTTTTTGCAAATGTGTTTATTCTGTAAAGGAATGAGTTAAATGTTTAAAATTGTTTAAACTATTAAAATGACTGGTTAATAGTGCTATTATGAATTGCAATGTCAGTACTATTTTTTTTCCTGCTATTTCAAAAGCACTTGTTTTAATAAATAAATACAGCGTTTTAAAAGCATACACAATCTGTGTAAAAATATTAGTCTGTGGTTAAAAGGACTTGAAAGGACTCGAAACTCAAAATGCAGGACTTGTGACTTGACTTGAGACTTTCCAGTCTTGACTTTGGACTTGACTCGGGACTTGCCTGTCTTGACTCGGGACTTGACTCGAGACTTGAGGGCAAAGACTTGAGACTTACTTGTGACTTGCAAAGCAATGACTTGGTCCCACCTCTGCTATACACTACACCAGGGGTCGGCAACCTTTACCACTCAAAGAGCCATTTTGGCGAGTTTCACAAATTAAAGAAAATAATGGGAGCCACAAAAAAAAATTTTAAATTTAAAATGAAAAACACCTCATACAAAGCTTAAATTGCTTTGCGCTATGTTAACCAGGGGTCTCAGACACACGCACCGGCACACACTTTAATATGGAAATTTGATGTTAGTGCGGCCCGCGAGTTTTGAAAGCGTCATACCTGCCAACACTCTCATTATTTCCGGGAGACTACCTAATACCAGGGCGTGATGGCACTGCTTTTAGCGCCCTCTACAGTCTGCCCAAACAGTATACCTGCTGGACCACATGTAGATTGAAGTTTTAGCTTGCTCACATAAGTGACAGCAAGGCGTACTACCTCAGCAGCCACACATCTTACACTGACGGTACCAATACCCAGAATCCCATGCAGCCCTAACTCTTCCGCTCAACCAACGCACGGGGGGGGGTTGATGTGTGGGGGGATTTGGTGGTAGCGGGGGTGTATAATGTAGACCGGAAGAGTTAGGGCTGCATGGGATTCTGGGTATTGGTTGTGTTGTGTTTATGTTGTGTTACGGTGGGATGTTCTCCAGAAATGTGTTTTTCATTCTTTTTTGGTGTGGGTTCACAGTGTGGCGCATATTTGTAACGTAGCAATGTTAAAGTTGTTTGATACGGCTACCGTCAGTGTAAGCTGTGTGGCTGATGAGTAAGTATGCTTTGCTGTCTCCTATGTGTGCAAGGGAAAGCAACATACAACATGTGGCCGGGCTGGCACGCTGTTTGTAAATGCTATAGAGCAGGGGTCACCAACCTTTTTGAAACCAAGAGCTACTTTTTGGGTACTGATTAATGCGAAGGGCTACCAGTTTGATACACACTTAAATAAATTGCCATAAATAGCCAATTTGCTCAATTTACCTTTGACTCTATGTTTCTATTAATAATTAATTATATTTACACTTAATTGAACGGTTTAAAAGAGGAGAAAACACCAAAAAAATGACTATTAAATTTTGAAACATAGTTTATCTTCAATTTCGACTCTTTAAAATTCAACCGAAAAAAAGAAGAGAAAAACTAGCTAATTCGAATCTTTTAGAAAAAATTTAAAAAAATAATTTATGGAACATCATTAGTCATTTTTCCTGATTAAGATTAATTTTAGAATTTTGATGTTTTAAATAGGTTAAAATCCAATCTGCACTTTGTTAGAATACATAACAAATTGGACCAAGCTATATTTCTAACAAAGACGAATCATTATTTCTTCTAGATTTTCCAGAACAAAAATTTTAAAAGAAATTCAAAAGACTTTGAAATAAGATTTACATTTGATTCTACAGATTTTCTAGATTTGCCAGAATAATTGTTTTGAATTTTAATCATAATACGTATGAAGAAATATTTCACAAATATTCTTCGTCGAAAAAACACAAGCTAAAATGAAGAATTAAATTGAAATGTATTTATTCTTTACAATAAAAAAAAAAAATACTTGAACATTGATTTAAATTGCCAGGAAAGAAGAGGAAGGAATTTAAAAGGTAAAAAGGTATATGTGTTTAAAAATCCGAAAATAATTTTTAAGGTTGTGTTTTTTCTCTAAAATTGTCTTTCTGAAAGTTATAAAAAGCAAAGTAAAAAAATTAATGAATTTATCTAAACAAGTGAAGACCAAGTCTTTAAAATATTTTCTTGGATTTTCAAATTCTATTTGAGTTTTGTCTCTCTTAGAATTAAAAATGTCGGGCAAAGCGAGACCAGCTTGCTAGTGAATAAATAAAATTTAAAAAATAGAGGCAGCTCACTGGTAAGTGCTGCTATTTGTGCTATTTTTAGAACAGGCCAGCGGGCTACTCATCTGGTGCTTACGGGCTACCTGGTGCCCGCGGGCACCGCGTTGGTGACCCCTGCTATAGAGGACAATTACTACAGTGCAATTAGAGCACTCCCTTATTCAGCAATTAGAGTGTAAATAGGATTATATTTTCCCTGGGAGTTATCTATGAGAGACACTAAGATCCATAAGTCTCCTGGGAAAATCGGGGGGGTCGGCAAGTATGTAGCTGAACCGCATCAGAGTGGTCAAAGGGCCGCATGCGGCTCCGGAGCCGCGGGTTGCCGACCCCTGCACTACACACACATTAGATGAGTGGAAAAACAGCACTGCTTCCTACACAACACATACAATAGAAGAGTGAACATCAGCACTGCTTCCTACACAACAGCGGGCGTGTGCGGGCGCTCCTCACCGATCTGGGGAGGAAGTCGTCATCCGTCAGCCCCCACTGGTCCTTGTGGAACTTGTAATACTCCAGGTTGTTGTTCATGACCTGGTCGGAGGGGTCAAAGAGCATGTAGCTGGCGGCACACGGCACGGCGTTCTTCAGGTCCTTGACTGCAAAGGCAGGTGGACTTGAACAACAACAACAACAACATGACAGTGAAAGAGAGCGTGCTCCTCACGCTTGTAGTAGGCAAACTGCAGGTAGTGGTACATGGTGGCCACAAACTTCTCCACCACGAAGCCTCCAACCACGGGCGTCAGGTCGCTCTCGCACGTCACCTTCCTCTCCAGGACCTCCGTGTAGTGGTCTGTGGGGGAGGGGCGCCGGGGAAGGAGTCAAAATGGCGCAAAAACATACCTCTGCAAAAGTATTGGGACAGCCTCCAAACCCCCCCCAAAAAACGCAAATTCTACATAAATGATTGCACACCATTTGTGGCCTCAATGATTCAACATGACATGGACTAAAGCAGGAACCTGCAGCAAATTTTGTTAACGGCCCATTCTAAAAACGCTATTGAAAAAAACTAATAAAAATACATTAAAAAGTGGAATAAAAGAGCAATGCAAGGAGAGTGTAACGTTGTGTGTTATTTCTGAAATATAATGAATTAAAATCAATGTTATGAATTATTGACTTAATCGAGGCTTAATCAATCACTTTGGATTTTTTTTGGGGTGTGGGGGCGGGAATATTGCATATTATTTTGTGTTTGCTACTTAAAAAAACAACATTTTATCGGACAAAATGGACATGAAACAAACAAATAAAAAGACATTAAAAAAATAATGAAAACATATAATGGATGAATAGATCTGAAGTTGATCTACAGATTGAAGCGTTGAAAGTAAAAAAATAAAAATGTCTGACTTATCTTCAACACCTATTTTGTGTCCATTTTCATCGACAAAAAAAGGCATTAAATAAACATAGATAAATAAAACAATAAAAACTTTGAATGTTGAAAGTAAAAAAATAAAAAATAAATTAAATAAATAAATAAAAAATAATGATAAAAAAATTAAATCAATAAAAAATATATATACATATACTGTATGTATGTACACTACTGTTCAAAAGTTTGGGGTCACATTGAAATGTCCTTATTTTTGAAGGAAAAGCACTGTACTTTTCAATGAAGATAACTTTAAACTAGTCTTAACTTTAAAGAAATACACTTTATACATTGCTAATGTGGTAAATGACTATTCTAGCTGCAAATGTCTGGTTTTTGGTGCAATATCTACATAGGTGTATAGAGGCCCATTTCCAGCAACTATCACACCAGTGTTCTAATGGTGCAATGTGTTTGCTCATTGGCTCAGAAGGCTAATTGATGATTAGAAAACCCTTGTGCAATCATGTTCACACATCTGAAAACAGTTTAGCTCGTTACAGAAGCTACAAAACTGACCTTCCTTTGAGCAGATTGAGTTTCTGGAGCATCACATTTGTGGGGTCAATTAAACGCTCAAAATGGCCAGAAAAAGAGAACTTTCATCTGAAACTCGACAGTCTATTCTTGTTCTTAGAAATGAAGGCTATTCCACAAAATTGTTTGGGTTACCCCAAACTTTTGAACGGTAGTGTATGTGTATATATATATATATATATATATATATATATATATATATATATATATATATATATATATATATATATATATATATATATATATATGATCATTTTAGTGGGATTTGTTTTTAAATACTGTCGTAAAAAATAATAATCAATTAAAATCAATGTTGTTATAAATTATTAACCTATTTAAGGTCCGATAATGGCGTTTTTTGCCGATATCCGATATTGTCCAACTCTTAATTACCAATACCGATATCAACCGATACCGATATATACAGTCGTGGAATTAACACATTATTATGCCTAATTTGGACAACCAGGTATGGTGAATATAAGGTCCTTTTTTTAAAAAAATGAATAAAATAAAATAAGATAAATAAATTTAAAAAAAATTCTTGAATAAAAAAGAAAGTAAAACAATATAAAAACAGTTACATAGAAACTAGTAATTAATGAAAATGAGTAAAATGAACTGTTAAAGGTTAGTACTATTAGTGGAGCAGCAGCACGCACGGACTGTATCCCTTGCAGACTGTATTGATATATATTGATATATAATGTAGGAACCAGAATATTAATAACAGAAAGAAACAACCCTTTTGTGTGAATGAGTGTAAATGGGGGAGGGAGGTGTTTTGGGTTGGTGCACTAATTGTAAGTGTATCTTGTGTTTTTTATGTTGATTTAATTAAAACAAATAAAAAATAAAAAAAAACAAAAAAAAACGATACCGATAATAAAAAAAACAATAATTTCAGATATTACATTTTAACGCATATATCGGCCGATAATATCGGCAGGCCGATATTATCGGACATCTCTAAATAATACAAATGTTCTAAACTACGGATAAATCTGAAGTTAATCGAGAGATTTAAATGTTGAAAGCAAAAAAAAAATATGAATGACACTTATATGAGTGGGGCCCTTTTGTATCGCCAAGAATTTTAATGGGATTTTTTTTGACTAAATGCGCAAAAAATAATAATGAATCAAAATCAATGTTATGAATTATTGACATATTCAAGGCTCCAATTACTTCACAGTAAATATTCCAGTTGGAAATATTCTGAGGGGGAAATATCGCATGTTTTGTGTTTTTGCCATATAAAAAAAACAACATTTTCTTTGACAAAAAGGGTATAAAACAAATTTTAAATAATAAAAACTTAAAATTAACAAATAGATATGAAGTTGATCGAAAGACTTAAGTGTTAAAAGTTTACAAAACAAATATTTACTTATTTATAACACTTTTATGTGTGGGGCCCTTTTGGATCCCCAATTATTTAGTGGGATTTTTTTTTTAACTGTCATAGTTCAAAAAATAATAATGAATCAAAATCAGTGTTATGAATTATTGACCTACTCACATCAAATATTCCACTTTGAAATATTTTTGGGGGAAAATATTGCATATTTTGTGTGTTTCCCATATAAAAAACAAAGTTTTCTTTGACAAAAAGGGTATAAAACAAACATTATTAAATAAATAATAATAAAGTTATAATTGACGGTTAGATCTGAAGTTAATCGAGAGATTTAAACGTTGAAAGCAAAAAAATATATAAATGACACTTTTATAAATGTGGCCCTTTTGCATCGCCAATAAATTTTAGTGGGACCTTTTTTTTTTTTACTAAATGCTCAAAAAATAATAATGAATCAAAATTAATGTTGTAAAATATTGATCTACTTAAGGCTTCAATTACTTCACATCAAATATTCAATTTGGAAATAGTGCTTATTTTGTGTTTTTGCCATAAAAAACAACATTTTCTTTGACAAAAAGGGTATAAAACAAATTTAAAAAAATAAAAACTTAAAATTAACAAATAGATATGAAGTTGATCGAAAGACTTAGGTGTTAAAAGTTTACAAAACAAAAAGATTGACTTATTTATAACACTTTTATATCTGGGGCCCTTTTGGATCCCCAATTATTTTAGTGGGATTTTTTTTTAAACTGTCATTGTTCAAAAAATAATAATGAATCAAAATCAGTGTAATGAATTATTGACCTACTCACATCAAATATTCCACTTTGAAATAATTTTGGGGGAAAATATTGCATACTTTGTGTGTTTCCCATAGAAAAAACAACAAAATTTTCTTCGACAAAAAGGGTTAAAACAAACCTTATTAAATAAATAATAAAAAGTTGTAATTGACGGTTAGCTATGAAGTTAATGGAGAGATTTAAACGTTGAAAGCAAAAAAAAAATACGAATGACATTTTTATAAATGTGGCCATTTTGTATCGCCAAGAAATTTTAGTGGGACTTTTTTTTAAACTAAATGCTCCAAAAATAATAATGGATCAAAATCAATGTTATAAAATATTGATTTACTTAAGGCTCCAATTACTTCACATTAAATATTCACTTTGGAAATATTTTGGGGGAAAATATTCCAAATTTTGTGTTTTTGCCATAAAAAAAAACATTTTCTTTGACAAAAAGGGTATAAAACAAATTTAAAAAAATAAAAACTTAAAATTAACAAATAGATATGAAGTTGATCGAAAGACTTAGGTGTTAAAAGTTTACAAAACAAAAAGATTGACTTATTTATAACACTTTTATGTGTGGGACCCTTTTGCATATTTAGTGTTTTTGCCATAAAAAACTAAAATTTATTTGACAAAAAGTGTAGGAAACAAACATTTTTAAGTAAATAATAAAAAGTATTAAACGACGGATAGATCAGAAATTGATGTATAGATTTAAGTGTTGAAAGTAAGAAAATACTTTTTTATTTTTAACACTTTTATAAGTGAGACCCTGTTGGATCCTCAAGACTTTCAGTGGCATTTCTTTTAAAAAAAATATTATTGACATATTCAAGGCTCCAATTACTTCACATCAAATATTCGACTTTCTACTACATAAAAAAAGCGCTGAATAATAATAATAAAATATATATATATATGACTTATTTTGAACATTTTTAGGACTGAAACCATTTCGGGTCCCCGGGACAGAACTTGAGGTGAGGGGTCCAGGTTCAAAAAATGTCTGTGTTGTATTGGTTTTGATAATGAGAAATACCAAAAAGGGCCCCTGCATGTTTCGATTTTTCAGTGTGTGGCCCTCAGTGGGAAAAGTGCGCGCACCCCTGGACAAAAGTATTGGGACAGACAACAGCATCATCATCATCCTCTGGTGTGGCGACTGCACTGACCCGCGATGGACCCGTAGAAATCCTTAAAGTCCTTCACGTTCCTCGGTCCCTCTGAGGCCGCCAGACACTCGTCGTAGACCTTGAAGAAGTCGCGCAGCGCCAGCTCCATGTCGGACACCGACGTGCGGAAGTTGTCGCCGTTGTACGCCCGCACCGCGCGTATGAAGAGGGTCTAGGGGTAACACACACACACACACACACACCTCGCTGGTTATTGTCACCTTTGAAGCCTTGCGCTGAGACGGCGTACCTCGTAGGATTTGGTCTCCAGGTCTTTGAGGTGCTCCTCGGCCCCCGGCAGGCTCTTGTAGTAGGCCATGTTCCTCTGCATCATCTCGTCGTTGGGGTGCTTGAGCAGGAAGGTGTGAGCGGCCGACACCGCCTTGGCTAACCTGTCCGACTGACCAGACCACCACGCACAACATGAGCACTCGGGAGTGGAAATGTGACAAGTGTGGCGCCCCCTGTGGGCTGTGTGGAAAATGCTTTGTAGACATGCTAGCACACATGTCATACATATATAAGACATGTTAGCATACATGTAATACATATATAAGACATGTTAGGATACATGTAATACATATATAAGACATGGTAGCATACATGTAATACATGTATAAGACATGTTAACATACATGTAATACATATATAAGACATGTTAGCATACACGTAATACATATATAAGACATGTTAGCATACATGTAATACATATATAAGACACGTTAGCATACATGTAATACATATATAAGACATGTTAGCATACATGTAATACATATATAAGACATGTTAGCATACATGTAATACATATATAAGACACGTTAGCATACATGTAATACATAAATAAGACATGTTAGCATACATGTAATACATGTATAAGACATGCTAGCATACATGTAATACATGTATAAGACATGCTAGCATATATGTAATACATGTATAAGACATGTTATCGTACATGTAATACATATATAAGACATGTTAGCGTACATGTAATACATGTATAAGACATGCTAGCATACATGTAATACATGTATAAGACATGCTAGCATACATGTAATACATGTATAAGACATGCTAGCATATATGTAATACATGTATAAGACATGTTATCGTACATGTAATACATATATAAGACATGTTATCGTACATGTAATACATCTATAAGACATGTTAGCATACATGTAATACATGTATAAGACATACTAGCATACATGTAATACATATATAAGACATGTTAGCATACATGTAATACATGTATAAGACATGTTATCATACATGTAATACATATATAAGACATGTTAGCATACATGTAATACATGTATAAGACATACTAGCATACATGTAATACATATATAAGACATGTAATACATGTATAAGACATGTTAACATACATGTAATACATATATAAGACATGTTAGCATACATGTAATACATATATAAGACATGTTAGCATACATGTAATACATATATAAGACACGTTAGCATACATGTAATACATATATAAGACACGTTAGCATACATGTAATATATATATAAGACACGTTAGCATACATGTAATACATATATAAGACATGTTAGTATACATGTAATACACATATAAGACACGTTAGTATACATGTAATACATATATAAGACACGTTAGCATACATGTAATACATATATAAGACATGTTAGCATACATGTAATACATACATAAGACATGTTAGCATACATGTAATACATGTATAAGACATGTTATCATACATGTAATACATATATAAGACATGTTATCATACATGTAATACATATATAAGACATGTTAGCATACATGTAATACATGTATAAGACATACTAGCATACATGTAATACATATATAAGACATACTAGCATACATGTAATACATATATAAGACATGTTAGCATACATGTAATACATGTATAAGACATGTTATCATACATGTAATACATATATAAGACATGTTAGCATACATGTAATACATGTATAAGACATACTAGCATACATGTAATACATATATAAGACATGTAATACATGTATAAGACATGTTAACATACATGTAATACATATATAAGACATGTTAGCATACATGTAATACATATATAAGACATGTTAGCATACATGTAATACATATATAAGACACGTTAGCATACATGTAATACATATATAAGACACGTTAGCATACATGTAATATATATATAAGACACGTTAGCATACATGTAATACATATATAAGACATGTTAGTATACATGTAATACATATATAAGACACGTTAGTATACATGTAATACATATATAAGACACGTTAGCATACATGTAATACATATATAAGACATGTTAGCATACATGTAATACATACATAAGACATGTTAGCATACATGTAATACATGTATAAGACATGTTATCATACATGTAATACATATATAAGACATGTTATCATACATGTAATACATATATAAGACATGTTAGCATACATGTAATACATGTATAAGACATACTAGCATACATGTAATACATATATAAGACATGTTAGCATACATGTATAAGACATGTTAACATACATGTAATACATTTATAAGACATGTTAGCATACATGTAATACATGTATAAGACATACTAGCATACATGTAATACATATATAAGACATGTAATACATGTATAAGACATGTTAACATACATGTAATACATATATAAGACATGTTAGCATACATGTAATACATATATAAGACACGTTAGCATACATGTAATACATATATAAGACACGTTAGCATACATGTAATATATATATAAGACACGTTAGCATACATGTAATACATATATAAGACATGTTAGTATACATGTAATACATATATAAGACACGTTAGCATACATGTAATACATATATAAGACATGTTAGCATACATGTAATACATATATAAGAAATGTTAGCATACATGTAATACATGTATAAGACATGTTATCATACATGTAATACATATATAAGACATGTTATCATACATGTAATACATATATAAGACATGTTAGCATACATGTAATACATGTATAAGACATACTAGCATACATGTAACACATATATAAGACATGTTAGCATACATGTATAAGACATGTTAACATACATGTAATACATTTATAAGACATGTTAACATACATGTAGTACATGTATAAGACATGCAAGCATACATGTAATACATATGTAAGACATGCTAGCATACATGCAATACATGTATAAGACATGTTAGCATACATGTAATACATATATAAGACATGTATTAAACTTTTAACTAGGGCTGCAACTAACAACTAATTTGATAATCGATTAATCTGTCGATTATTACTTCGATTAATCGATTAATAATCGGGTAAAAGAGACAAACTACATTTCTATCCTTTCCAGTATTTTATTGAAAAAAACCAGCATACTGGAACCATACTTATTTTGATTATTGTTTCTCAGCTGTTTGTAAATGTTGCAGTTTATAAATAAAAGTTTATTAAAAAAAAAAAAAAGCCAAAATGTAAAAAAAAAAAAAAAAAAATGCGCATAGCATAGATCCAACGAATCGATGACTAAATTAATCGCTAAATATTTTTATAATCGATTAGTTGTTGCAGCCCTACATGTAATACATATATAAGACATGTTAGCAATAGCATACATGTAATACATATATAAGACATGTTAGCAATAGCATACATGTAATACATATATAAGACATGTTAGCGTACATGTAATAAATATTTAAGACATGTTAGTGCACATGTAATACTTATATAAAACATGTTAGCATACATGTGAGTAGGTGGACTTGCGAGTGGGTACCATTCTAAGTTAGCTTGCTTCTTAGCTTGGACCAAATCAAGGCTCCAAATTCCTCACATCAAAAATGTAACTTTGAAACATATTGCATCATGTTTTGTGTGTGTTTGCCATTTAAATGCAACAAGTTTTATTCGACCAAAAAAAAGGCATAAAATATAAGAAAACATTTGCGTAGCACAAACAATTGGGGAGATTTTGACAAGATGGCGGTGCCAACTTCACACAAGTTTGTTGTGTTTCAAATGAATTAATGAAATCAAATTTGAATAAAAGTCGCAAAAGAGTGTGAAAAACAATTGCAGTGGAGTGGAGTGGGGGGGCCCCAACTTCTCCCTGCTTGTATCCGTGGCACGCATGTGACGTCACAACAACAACAATTGAGAAGCACGACATAATGTGAGCGTTTACGTTCAAATATTCCACTTTCAAATTGTTTGCCATAAAAAAAACATTTACTATGACAAATAGGGCATAAAACAAACAAAAAACATTAAAAAACGTATTAAAAAACTTATAAACGACAAATCGATCTTAAGTTATTTGAGAGATTTAAGCGTTGAAAGCAACAAAAATAATGTTTTATTTATTTTTAACACTTTTATGAGTGGGGCCCTTTTGGATCTCCAAGAATTTTAGTGGGATTTTTTTTTAAATGCCATTGTTCAAAAAATAATAATGAATTAAAATTAACGTTGTTATGAATTATTGACCTATTTAAGGCTCCAATTACTTCACATCAACTACAACATTTTGAAATATTTTTTGGGGAAAATATTGCATATTTTGTGTTTTTGCCATATAAAAAAACAACGTTTTCTTTGACAAAAAGGGTATAAAACAAACTTTATTTAATAAATAATAAAAAGTTATAATTGACGCTTAGATCTGAAGTTAATCAAGAAATTTAAACGTTGAAAGCAAAAAACAATATGAATGACACTTTTATAAATGTGGCCCTTTTGTATCGCCAATAAATTTTAGTGGGACTTTTTTTTTCAACTAAATGCTCAAAAAATAATAATGAATCAAAATCAGTGTTATGAATTATTGACATATCCAAGGCTCCAATTACTTTACAGTAAATATTCCATTTGGAAATATTCTGGGGGGGAAATATCACATATTTTGTGTTTTTGCCATATAAAAAATAACATTTTCTTTGACAAAAAGGGTATAAAACAAATTTCAAAAAATAAAAACTTAAAATTAACAAATAGATATGAAGTTGATCGAAAGACTTAAGCGTTAAAAGTTTACAAAACAAAAAGATTTACTTATTTGTAACACTTTTATGTGTGGGGCCCTTTTGGATCCCCAATTATTTTAGTGGGATTTTTTTTTAAACTGTCATTGTTCAAAAGATAATAATGAATCAAAATCAGTGTTATGAATTATTGACCTACTCACATCAAATATTCCACTTTGAAATATTTTTGGGGGAAAATATTGCATATTTTGTGTTTTTGCCATATAAAAAAACAACATTTTCTTTGACAAAAAGGGTATAAAACAAAACTTATTAAATAAATGATCAACATTTTCTAAAAGATGGATAGATCTGAAGTTAATTGAGAGATTTAAATGTTGAAAGCAAAAATATGAATGACACTTTTATGAGTGAGGCCCTTTTGTATCACCAAGAATTTTAATGGGATTTTTTTTCAACTAAATGTGCAAAAAATAATAATGAATCAAAATCTACGTTATGAATTATTGACATATTCAAGGCTCCAATTACTTTACAGTAAATATTCCATTTGGAAATATTCTGGGGGGGAAAATATCGCATATTTTGTGTTTTTGCCATATAAAAAATAACATTTTCTTTGGCAAAAAGGGTATAAAAATTTTTTTTTTTAAAAACAACTTAAAATTAACAAATAGATATGAAGTTGATCGAAAGACTTAAGCGTTAAAAGTTTACAAAACAAAAAGATTGACTTATTTATAACACTTTTATGTGTGGGGCCCTTATGGATCCCCAATTATTTTAGTGGGATTTTTTTTTAAACTGTCATTGTTCAAAAGATAATAATGAATCAAAATCAGTGTTATGAATTATTGACCTACTCACATCAAATATTCCACTTTGAAATATTTTTTGGGGAAAATATTGCATATTTTGTGTGTTTCCCATATAAAAAAACAACATTTTCTTTGACAAAAAGGGTATAAAACAAACATTTTTAAATAAATTATCAACATTTTCTAAAAGACGGATAGATCTGAAGTTAATTGAGAGATTTAAATGTTGAAAGCAAAAAAAAAATATGAATGACACTTTTATGAGTGGGGCCCTTTTGCATCGCCAAGAATTTTAATGGGATTTTTTTTCAACTAAATGCGCAAAAAATAATAATGAATCAAAATCAATGTTATGAATTATTGACATATTCAAGGCTCCAATTACTTTACAGTAAATATTCCATTTGGAAATATTCTGGGGGGGAAGTACCGCATATTTTGTGTTTTTGCCATATAAGAAAACCCTACATTTTCTTTGACAAAAAGGGTATAAAACACTTTTTTTTTTTAAATAAAAACTTCAAATCAACAAATATATATGAAGTTGATCGAAAAACTTGAGCGTTAAAAGTAGGGATGTCCGATAATGGCTTTTTTGCCGATATCCGATATTCCGATATTGTCCAACTCTTAATAACCGATACCGATATCAACCGATACCGATATATACAGTTGTGGAATTAACACATTATTATGCCTAATTTGGACAACCAGGTATGGTGAAGATAACGTCCTTTTCAAAAAATTAATAAAATAAGATAAGATAAATAAATTAAAAACATGTTCTTGAATAAAAAAGAAGGTAAAACAATATAAAAACAGTTATATAGAAACTAGTAATTCGTGAAAATGAGTAAAATGAACTGTTAAAGGTTAGTATTATTAGTGGACCAGCAGCACGCACAATCATGTGTGCTTACGGACTGTATCCCTTGCAGACTGTATTGATAAATATTGATATATAATGTAGGAACCAAAATATTAATAACAGAAAGAAACAACCCTTTTGTGTGAATGAGTGTAAATGGGGGAGGGAGGTTTTTTTGGGTTGGTGCACTAATTGTAAGTGTATCTTGTGTTTTTTATGTTGATTTAATTAAAAAAAAACAAAAAAAAACTATACAGATAATTTCCGATATTACATTTCAAAGCAGGGGTCCCCAAACTTTTTGACTCCGGGGCCGCATAAATGTCTGGTTTTTGGTGCAATATCTACATAGGTGTATAGAGGCCCATTTCCAGCAACTATCACTCCAGTGTTCTAATGGTACAATGTGTTTGCTCATTGGCTCAGAAGGCTAATTGATGATTAGAAAACCCTTGTGCAATCATGTTCACACATCTGAAAACAGTTTAGCTCGTTACAGAAGCTACAAAACTGACCTTCCTTTGAGCAGATTGAGTTTCTGGAGCATCACATTTGTGGGGTCAATTAAACGCTCAAAATGGCCAGAAAAAGAGAACTTTCATCTGAAACTCGACAGTCTATTCTTGTTCTTAGAAATGAACGCTATTCCACAAAATTGTTTGGGTGACCCCAAACCTTTTGAACGGTAGTGTACATATATATACATATATATATATATATATATATATATATATATATATATATATATATATATATATATATATATATATATATATATATATATATATATGTGTGTGTGTGTATATATGTATATGTAAATGTGTATATATACATGTATGTATATATGTATATGTGTATATATATATATATATATATATATATATATATATATATATATATATATATATATATATATATATATATATATATATATACCGGTATATGTGTGTGTGTGTGTATATATGTATATGTAAATGTGTATATATACATGTATGTATATATGTATATGTATATATATATATATATATATATATATATATATATATATATATATATATATATATATATATATATATATATGTATTCATACATATATATTCCTCGCGCACTAATTGACTTAAAGAGCGCACTTGCTGCATGTCACGTTATCGATGGTAAAATTTATTTTTAGACAATATGATTTGCCTGAGTGGCTAGGAGACGGTAGAAAATGGACTAGTAAGGACAAATTTAAAAATAAAAAAATAATTTAAAAAAATAAAAAATAAAAAATAAAAATATATATATATATATATATTTTTTTTTTAACTTGGGACTTCCCGCGGGACGGATTTTGGACGCTGGGGGGCCGTAGTTTGGGGACCCCTGTTTTAAAGCATTTATAATATCGGCAGGCCGATACTATCGGACATCTCTAGTTAAAAGTTTACAAAACAAAAAAATGGACTTATTTATAACACTTTTATGTGTGGGGCCCTTTTGGATCCCCAATTATTTTAGCGTCATTTTTTTTTTTAAACTGTCATAGTTCAAAAAATAATAACGAATCAAAATCAGTGTTATGAATTATTGACCTACTCACATCAAATATTCCACTTTGAAATATTTTTTTGGGTGGAACATATTGCGTCATACTTTGTGTGTTTGCCATTCAAATGCAACACATTTTCTTCGACAAAAAAAAAAAAAAAGGCATAAAATATAAGACAACATTTGCAAACGATTGGGGAGATTTTGACAAGATGGCGGGCATACATGTAATACATGTATGATAACATGTCTTCACTCAAGTTTGTTGTGTTTGAAATGAATTAATGAAATCAAATTCGAATAAAAGTCGCAAAAGAGTGTGAAAAACAATTGTAATGGAGTGGGGGGTGTCACGCCAAATTTCTTCCCCCTACAAAACTTTTACTTCCGTGGTCATGTTTCCTCTTACGCAGGGGTGTCAAACTCATTTTAGATCGGGGGCCACATGAAGACAAATCTACTCCCAAGTGGGCCGGACTGGTACAATCAAGGCATGATAACTTAAAAATTAAAAAAACTTCAGATTCTTTGTTTAAAAATAGAACAAGCACATTCTGAAATTGTACAAATCATAATGTTGTTTTTTTTTACAATTACCTGTTGCGGTTAATAGTATATATACTTTTTTGGTTGTTATTTATATTTTCTGAATAAATTATGTGATAGTTCATCAGTCAACTCATTGGTGTTAATTTTCAATCTATCAAGATAAAAAAAATAATATATCGAAATCAAATTACAGGATGTTATTTATGTAGTTTGATCATTTTCCTTGACTGATGTACTCACATCATGTGGTTTACTTTTTACATATGTAGCATCATCTACAAAGATACAAAGAATTGCTATTGCGACATCTAATGGACACATTTAGAACAGCTGTTTCTTCCATTCAAAAATTTCAGGTTAATTTTTATACTTAGCAAACTCATCCTGCGGGCCGGATAAAACCTGTTCGCGGGCCTGATCCGGCCCTCGGGCCGTACGTTTGACATCCCTGCTCTTACGTCATTGACAGCGATCGATAGCACTTCGGCTTTGACTGCCCGTCGCTGGAAGGATACTTTGTCTTTGACAGCTGCTGGAATCTGAAAAAAACGATTTTTGGTTTTTTTTCGTACAGGCGCGAAACAGGACAGTCGCGTGCCGGTTAAGGACCCCCGGCAACTTTGTGACTTTACTGGACGCAGCCCCGGAAGTAAATGGGGGGGGAAGGTTTTTGTAGGGGGGAAGAAATTTGGCGTGACAGCCCCAACTTCTCTAGCTTGTATCCGTGGCACGCATGTGACGTCACGACAACAACAATTGACAAGTAACGTTTCTCGTCGTGACACTGCGCAGGCGCGGCCGCCTCACCTTGAAGTAGGCGTACTGCAGGTACCTGTAGGGCTCCCTCCTCTCGAACTCCTCCAGGGTGTCCCTGCTGGGCATGGCCTGTCTGAAGGCGGGCAGGCCGTGCTTGCAGCGCTTCAAGCAGTGGGCCCGGTGCAGCACGTTGCCGAAGGCCCGGAGCTCCGGGAAGCCCGCCAACTTGTCCTCGTCGCGGCTGCGCACGGAGCTGCAGTTGAGGTTGCAGAAGGCCTCGCTGTCCCGCAGCAGGCGGTAGAGACGAAGGGACACCTCCATGTACTCTACCGAGTCCCCCCACTTCTCCTCCGTGTACTGGTCCAGCGCGAACTTGTAGGCCGACTCCAGCGGCATCAGCTCGTGTCGGGGGAAGCTCCGGAAGCTGTACTTCTCGTACTGGCACACCACCGAGCCCAGGCCGAGGAGCAGCGGGGCCAAGGTCCACAGGAGCCGAGGTGGCGGACTACAGGGCGCCATGTTGGCTTTTTTTTTTTAAAGGGGGGACGAGGACTTCCTCCACTTGTAGGACTCACCCGAGAAACTCGGCCTGGCTCGATACACATGTCGACCATGTCGATACCACTATATTCGATATTATCACAACATTTTACAATTATTTAAAAAAATAAATAATTATTTATTAATTTGATAAGGAAATTATAATATAGGTACTGAAAAAACAGACACTTTTTTTTGTTCCCCCCCCCAATTTTTTTTTTTTTTAAATACAGAAAAATAACAAAAGTAAAATAATAACACCCCCTCGTCCTACATTCCAGTCCCAGTGGGATAATTAGGGAATTATATAGCGCTTTTCTCTAGTGACTCAAAGCACTTTTACATAGTGAAACCCACTATATTCGATATTATCACATTTTACAATTTGTATTTATTTATATATATTTTTTTAAATAATATTTATTTATTCATTTGATAAGGAAATTATAATATAGGTACTGCAAAAACACACTTTTTTTTGCCCCCCCCCCCCCCCCCCCCCAAAATACTGACAAATAATGAAAGTAAAATAATAACACCCCCTTGTTCTACATTCCAGTCCCAGTGGGTGAATTAGTGAATTATATAGCGCTTTTCTCTAGTGACTCAAAGCACTTTTACATAGCAGAACCCACTATATTCATATTATCACATTTTACAATTGTATTATTATTTTCATTCATGTGTAGTTTTGATGTAATTTCGTTGTACTTATGTGTAGTTTCGGGGAATGTAGTTGCGTGTAGTTTCGGTGAACTTACGTGTAGTTATATGTACGTGTAGTTCCGGTGTACTTATGTGTAGTAGTGGTGTATATAAGTGTAGTGCTTAAATATAGTTTTGGTGTACTTACGTGTAGTTTTGGTGTACTTGCGTAGTTTCATTGTAGTTTCGGTGTACTTATGTGTACAGGTATGTGCGTGTATTTTCGGTGTATTCATGTTTACTTTTGGTGTACTTACATGTAGTTTCGGCGTACTAATGTGTAGTTACGGTGTACTTATGTGTAGTTACATGTAGTTTCTGTGTATTTATGTGTAGTTTTGGTGTACTTACGTGCAGTTTCAGGGTACTAATGTGTAGTTTTGGTGTACTAACGTGTAGTTTCGGTTTACGTACGTGTAGTTTCGGTGTATGAACATGTAGTTTCGGAGTATCTACATTTAATTTCGGTGTACTAACGTGTGGTTACGGTATACTTACGTGTGGTTACGGTATACTTACGTGTGGTTTTGGTGTACTTGGGTCTAGTTTTGGTGTATTTATGTGTAGTTTTGGTGAACTTACGTGTAGTTACAGTGTATGTACGTGTAGTTCCGGTGTACTTATGTGTAGTAGTGGTGTATATAAGTGTAGTGTCGGTGTACTTAAATATAGTTTTGGTGTACTTGCGTAGTTTCATTGTAGTTTCGGTGTACTTATGTGTATGTGCGTGTAGTTTCGGTGTATTCATGTGTACTTTTGGTGTACTTACATGTAGTTTCGGCGTACTAATGTGTAGTTACGGTGTACTTATGTGTAATTTCGGTGTAGTTACATGTAGTTTCTGTGTATTTATGTGTAGTTTTGGTGTACTTACGTGCAGTTTCAGGGTACTAATGTGTAGTTTTGGTGTACTAACGTGTAGTTTCGGTTTACGTACGTGTAGTTTCGGTGTATGAACATGTAGTTTCGGAGTATCTACATTTAATTTCGGTGTACTAACGTGTGGTTACGGTATACTTACGTGTGGTTTTGGTGTACTTGCGTCTAGTTTTGGTGTATTTATGTGTAGTTTTGGTGAACTTACGTGTAGTTACAGTGTATGTACGTGTAGTTCCGGTGTACCTAAGTGTAGTAGTGGTGTATATAAGTGTAGTGTCGGTGTACTTAAATATAGTTTTGGTGTACTTACGTGTAGTTTTGGTGTACTTGCGTAGTTTCATTGTAGTTTCGGTGCTCTTATGTGTATGTGCGTGTCGTTTCGGTGTATTCACGTGTACTTTTGGTGTACTTACATGTAGTTTCGGCGTACTAATGTGTAGTTACGGTGTACTTATGTGTAGTTTCGGTGTAGTTACATGTAGTTTCTGTGTATTTATGTGTAGTTTTGGTGTACTTACGTGCAGTTTCAGGGTACTAATGTGTAGTTTTGGTGTACTAACGTGTAGTTTCGGTTTACGTACGTGTAGTTTCGGTGTATGAACATGTAGTTTCGGAGTATCTACATGTCATTTCGGTGTGGTTACGGTATACTTACGTGTAGTTTGGGTGTACTTGCGTCTAGTTTTGGTGTATTTATGTGTAGTTTTGGTGTATTAACATGTATTTTCCGTGTACTTGTGTGTATTTTCGGTGTTGTGCCGCTGATGCATTAACTTTGACTGCCCGGCTGCCATTTGAGAAATAAATCAAATAGTATATCAATGTATATTATTTTTACTTTCAACGCTTACATCTCTAGATTAATTTCAGATCAATCCGTTAATTATACGTTTATATATGGATATATTTTTTGCTCTTTTTGGCAAATGTATTTGAATGGCAAAGACACAAAATACGCAATATTTTCCACAAAAAATATTTCAAAGCGGAATATTTAATGTAAAGTAATTGGAGCCTCGAATAGGTCAATAATTCATAACAACATTGAATTTAATTGATTATTTTTTTGAGCAATGACAGTTTTCCGATGTTGCAACTTTTTCATCTTTACATTTCACCTGATTGCTCTTTAATGCCACTTTTTTTTTTGGTGTATTTTCCAATAGTATTTAAAAAAATGTGAAGTGGGCCGTAAAAAAAAAAAGAACTTGATTAACTTTGAATAACATCATTTCTTATCGGTAAGTGGTTTTGGTGTTCGTACACTTATTTTCCAAATTAGTCACAAAAACTGAGGTACAACTGTAGTATCTTTTTTTTTTCACTACTCAGCACTATTGACTATTTTGCTGTAACAATTACAAAGGAGACTATTTGAATACTTTTGTTGATATTGTTACTCTAAATAGTTCACAAATAAGCCTTTTTTATGATAAAAATGTTGATATTTGGTTGATGATCAACAAATCCAAAACACAAAATCTTTTTAATTATGTTGAAAATACCCTAAATATGTACAAGCGTGTCGGCATTTTCGGGTCCTGTGTGGTGTTAATTCGATACCAAATGGTGCAGTATCGCTCTGTACTGGAGGCGGGGCTGCTAGTGTAGCTCCTCCCACACTGAAATCACTACTTTTGATTATAGTGTTGTTGTGCGAGAACTTTCACAGCCAAACACTACAACACTGCAAGACATTGTTTAAGTCATTGAAGTGAAATCAACTTATTTGCAGTCAAAGGAAGTTAAAAATTGTTTAAAAAAAAAAAAAATGCGGCAAGTTTGTTCTTTGGGGGCTAATCAGACCCCCAGGCAGATGTCGGCCCCGCCCACTGCCACGTAGCGTCATTCCTTCCAGCACATCCCCGCTCATCAAAAACCTCCTTAATAAACCCCAAAGTTCTTCACTTGCTCCTACTCTGGTGACATTTCCCCGTCAAAGTGTGTTTTATTTCAGTCACGCTTAGTTTAGGATGAGCACGCAAGCGCGGCTAAACCCGGAAGTACGTAAGGGGCGCGTGTGCGTGCCTCGAGACCCCTACCACGTTGACACTTCGCCGAGTCTTTACTGCGCATGAGCAATACGTGGTCACCCCGGAAAAAAAACTACTCCGTTGTAGCCTTTTGGACCTGTCAAGTTGACGTCAAGCAAGTATGACCAACACCGGAAACTGGACTTTTTGTTATACAATAAAAGCACGCGAACCTCGCTTGATTTGAGCCGTGTTCGTGTTTGCCACTCATAATTAGATTATTATCAATTCCGTTATGGTTATACTCCTTTAGTGGATGCTATAACGTGCGTTAAATGTAACAGTGAGCGCTTTTAAATTTGGCACTTAACCGGATGAGGCGATAATGTGTTCCACTTGACAGAAGCTCCTTCCAGGACCAGGAAGGCAGGACTGTCGGTCCAAGTCAGCGCAGACTCGGAGGAACTCACCCGGGAGACACGCACACACCTCCGGGAGACACGCACACACCTCCCCGACACAAACTTTTTTTTACACCTCCTTAAAAGTTTCCCCAGCGAGCCAAGAATGCTGTGCGGCGCACAGAGAGCGGCGTGTCTCTCCATTCTGGTGGCCTTGGCCGCCTGCAGCGCTCCCCTGGTTCCGTTAGACGACATCGTGGTGGAGAAGACGTCCGAACCCGAGCAGTGCGTCCGCGCCGTCCAGGTGGGCGACTATGTCCGCTACCACTACAACGGAGTGTTCCCGGACGGCAAGAAGTTCGACTCCAGGTAAGACTAAATACCGACCGCGGTTCTGCGGCGTGACTTTAGAACTGAGCCAGGTTCTGGTTCGGTTCTTTGGGAGTCCCGAGAGCCACGCATGCAAACTGAGTGCGCTGAGAGAACCTCCGGAACCTTTTTCCAACAAACTCCACTCGCATCTCCAACGACGTACACAAACTATAAAGTCTTATTTGTGGGTTTATGCTTTCAATTCAATGTTTTGAAAACCACTTCTGGTGCATTTTTAGCAGTTAAATCCAAGGTCTTCAACTGCGGACCCCTAGGGGCCACGCAGAGGTACTGCAGGGGGTTGGGCTATTTTTTTAAATATCGTTTTTAAATTGTTCCACAAATGAACTGTCTTTAAATACACGTCAACATCGATTTAACACACTCTAGTGTTGTTTTCACATGTCAGTGCCAGCTAGCGATTAGCGACGCTAGATACCAGCTAGCAATTAGCACGCTAGATGCCGGCTAACGATGAGCGCCCTAGTTTTAGCTAGCGATTAACGCCCCCAGCTGCCAGTTAGCGACTAGTGGCCCTAGCTGCCCGTTAGCAATTAGCTGCACTGGATGCCAGCTAGCGATTAGTGGACCTAGCTGCCAGCTAGTGATTAGCGGCTCTAACTGCCGGCTATCGGTTAGCGCACTACTTAACAGCTAGCGGTTAGTGGCCCCAACTGCCAGTTAGCGATTAGCACACTATTTACCAGCTAGCGATTAGCGGCTTTAGTTGCAAGCTAGCGATTAGTGGACATAGCTGCCAGCTAGCGATTAGTGGACCTAGCTGCCAGCTAGTGATTAGTGGCTGTAACTGCCAGTTAGCGGTTAGCGCACTACTTAACAGCTAGCGGTTAGTGGCCCCAACTGCCAGTTAGCGATTAGCGGCTTTAGTTGAAAGCTAGCGATTAGTGGACATAGCTGCCAGATAGTGATTAGCGGCTCTAACTGCCAGTTAGCGGTTAGCGTACTACTTAACAGCTAGCGGTTAGTGGACCCAACTGCCAGTTAGCGATTAGCACACTATTTACCAGCTAGCGATTAGCGGCTTTGGCTGCAAACTAGCGATTAGCGGCCTTAGTTGCTAGCTCAGGATTAGTGGCCCCAGCTGCTATTTTGTGACTAGTGCGCTAGTTCTCAGCTAGCATTTAGTGCACTAGTTTCCAACTGGCAATTAGCGGCCCCAGCTGCCAGTTAGCGATTAGCCGCACTGGATGCCAGCTAGCCATTAGTGGACCTAGCTGCCAGCTAGTGAGTAGCGGCTCTAACTGACAGTTAGCGGTTAGCGCACTACTTAACAGCTAGCGGTTAGTGGCCCCAGCTGCCAGTTAGCAATTAGCACACTATTCAACAGCTAGCGATTAGCGGCTTTAGCTGTAAGCTAGCGATTAGCGGCCTTAGTTGCTAGCTCGGGATCAGTGGTCCCAGCAGTTATTTTGCAACTAGTGCGCTAGTTCCCAGCTAGCATTTAGTGCACTAGTTTCCAACTGCCAATTAGCGGCCCCAGCTGCCAGTTACCGATTAGCCGCACTGGATGCCAGCTAGCGATTAGTGGACCTAGCTTCCAGCTAGTGAGTAGCGGCTCTAACTGGCGGTTAGTGCACTACTTAACAGCTAGCAGTTAGTGGCCCCAGCTGCCAGTTAGCGATTAGCACTCTATTTACCAGCTAGCGATTAGCTGCTTTAGCTTCAAGCTAGCGATTAGCGGCCTTAGTTGCTAGCTCGGGATTAGTGGCCCCATCTGCTATTTTGCGACTAGTGCGCTAGTTCCCAGCTAGCTTTTAGGGCACTTGTTTCCAACTGGCAATTAGCGGCCCCAGCTGCCAGTTAGCGATTAGCGGCACTGGATGCCAGCTAGTGATTAGCGGCTCTAACTGACAGTTAGCGGATAGCGCACTACTTAACAGCTAGCGGTTAGTGCCCCCAGCTGCCAGTTAGCGATTAGCACACTATTTACCCGCTAGCAATTAGCTGCTTTAGCTGCAAGCTAGCGATTAGCGGCCTTAGTTGCTAGCTCGGGATTAGTGGCCCCAGCTGCTATTTTGCGACTAGTGCGCTAGTTCCCAGCTAGCATTTAGGGCACTTGTTTCCAACTGGCAATTAGCGGCCCCAGCTGCCAGTTAGCGATTAGCCGCACTGGATGCCAGCTAGTGATTATTGGACCTAGCTGCCAGCTAGTGATTAGCGGCTCTAACTGCCAGTTAGCGGTTAGCGCACTACTTAACAGCTGGCGGTTAGTGGCCCCAGCTGCCAGTTAGTGATTAGCACACTATTTACCAGCTAGCGATTAGCAACCTTAGATGCTGGCTCGGGATTAGTGGCCCCAGCTGCTATTTTGCGACTAGTGCGCTAGTTCCCCGCTAGCATTTAGTGCAGTAGTTTCCAACTGGCAATTAGCGTCCCCAGCTGCCAGTTAGCGATTAGCGGCACTGGATGCTAGCTAGCGATTAGTGGACCTAGCTGCCAGCTAGTGATTAGCGGCTCTAACTGCCAGTTAGCGGTTAGCGCACTACTTAACAGCTAGCGGTTAGTGGTCCTAGCTGCCAGCTAGCGATTAGCGGCCCCAGTTGTAAGCTAGTGATTAATGGCCCCAGCTGCAAGATTAGTGCAGTAGTTCCCAGCTAACGTTCAGCGCACTCATGCCAGTTAACAATTAGCGGCCCTAGTTTCCAGCTAGCGATTAGTGGCCTTAGCTGGCAGTTAGTGCTTAGCGCATTAATTTCCAGTTAGCTCTTTGTGGACCTAGCTGCCAGCTAATAAGTAGCGGCCCTAGTTGCCAGCTAGCAAGAACTGGCCCCAGCTGCCAGTTAGCGATTAGCGGCCCTAGTTGTTAGCTAGTGATTAATGGCCCAAGCTGCACGTTAACAATTAGTTAAGCGGTTAGCGCACTACTTAACAGCTAGCGGTTAGTGGTCCTAGCTGCCAGCTAGCGATTAGCGGCCCCAGTTGTAAGCTAGTGATTAATGGCCCCAGCTGCAAGATTAGTGCAGTAGTTCCCAGCTAACGTTCAGAGCACTCGTTTCCAGTTAACAATTAGCGGTCCTAGTTGCCAGCTAGCGATTAGCAGCCTTAACTGCCAGTTAGTGCTTAGCGCATTAGTTTCCAGCTAGCCATCAGTGGACCTAGCTGCCAGGTAATAAGTAGCGGCCCTAGTTGCCAGTTAGCAACAACTGGCCCCTAGCGATCAGCACACTATTTACCAGCTAGCGATTAGAGGCCTTAGCTGCAAGCTAGCGATTAGCAGTCTTAGTAGCTAGCTCGGGATTATTGGCCCCAGCTGCTATTTTGCGACTAGTGTGGTAGTTCCCAGCTAGCATTTAGTGCACTAGTTTCCAACTAGCATTTAGCAGCCCTAGTTGCCAGCTAGCATTTAGCAGCCTTAGCTGCTAGTTAGTGGTTAGTGCATTAGTTTCCAACTAGCCATTAGTGGACCTATATGCCAGCTATTGAGTTGCAGCCATAGTTGCCAGCTAGCAAGAACTGGCCCCTAGCGACCAGCACACTATTTACCAGCTTTAGCTGCAAGCTAGTGATTAGCGGCCTTAGTTGCTAGCTCAGGGGTTAGTGGCCCTAGCTGCTATTTTGCGACTAGTGCTCTAGTTCACAGCTAGCATTTAGTGCACTGGTTTCCAACTGGCAATTAGCGGCCTGAGCTGCTAGTTACTGCTTAGCGCATTAGTTTTCAGCTAGCCATTAGTGGACCTATCTGCCAGCTAATGAGTAGCGGCCCTAGGTGCCAGCTAGCAAGAACTGGCCCCAGCTGCCAGTTAGCAATTAGCGCTTTATTTACTAGCTAGCGATTAGCGTCCCCAGTTGTTAGCTAGTGATTATTGGCCCAAGCTGCAGTTCCCAGCTAACGTTCAGAGCACTCGTTTCCGGTTAACGATTAGCGGTCCTAGTTGCCAGCTAGCGATTAGCGGCCTTAGCTGCTAGTTAGTGCTTAGCACATTAGTTTTCAGCTAACCATTTGTGGACCCAGCTGCCAGCTAATGAGTAGCGACCCCAGTTGCCAGCTAGCAAGAACTGGCCCCTAGCGATTAGCACACTATTTACCAGCTAGCGATTAGCGGGTTTAGCTTCAAGCTAGCAATTAGCGTCCCCAGTTGTTAGCTAGTGATTATTGGCCCAAGCTGCACTTTAACGATTAGTGCAGTAGTTCCCAGCTAACGTGCAGAGCACTCGTTTCCGGTTAACGATTAGCGGTCCTAGTTGCCAGCTAGCGATTAGCGGCCTTAGCTGCTAGTTAGTGCTTAGCACATTAGTTTTCAGCTAACCATTAGTGGACCCAGCTGCCAGCTAATGAGTAGCGGCCCTAGTTGCCAGCTAGCAAGAACTGTCCCCTAGCGATTAGCACACTATTTACCAGCTAGTGATTAGCGGGTTTAGCTGCAAGCTAGCGATTAGCGGTCCTAGTTGCTAGCTCGTGATTAGTGGCCCCAGCTGCTATTTTGTGACCAGTGCGCTAGTTCCCAGCTAGCGTTTAGCGCACTAGTTTCCAACTAGCAAATAGGGGCCCTAGTCGCCAGATAGCGATTAGCTGCCAGCTAAAAATTAACCGCCTTAGCAGCTAGCAATTAGCGCGCTAGTTATTACTATTCCAAATTTGGTCATGAAAACTACAACTACGATGCACGTTCCAATCCAACAGCTGGTGTGTAATAAGTAAAGAACTTACAGTATAGACACTTTGTAGGACCCAACAAAGGACAGGACTGGCACATTCAACTTAAAGGCAAAGACTACTTCCTGACAAACTGAAATGAATGCAGACTTGCAAATCCACTCACTGTTAAATATTGAACTAAAACATAGATTTTATAATAAACAAAACATTTTAGTCAACACACAAAAGTACTGGAAATTGTAGCAGGGACAACAGATGATGTCATGAAGGCCCTAATTGTGTTCCCAGCTACGACAAAGGCAGCACCTACAACGTGTTTGTGGGCAAGCAGCAGCTGATCCAAGGCATGGACAAGGCGCTGGTGGGAATGTGCGTCAACGAGAGGAGGCTGGTGAAGATCCCGCCACACCTCGCCTACGGGAAGAAAGGATACGGTGCGTATTTTATAACCCCACACGGTCCTCGGACTTCATGTGCTATTGTGGTGTGTCGAAGAACCACAGCCACACAAGCAAATAACCAGCAGTTACCACAGCCGTGGCTGTAGGCGACCTCCCGATGTCGTTTTTAAAATGATCTCCATATGATAGCAGGAGAGTTTTCAAAAACCCTACTTCCAGTTAATGTCCCGTCTCAATCCGTGTATCATTTGTTCATTAATTTTTCAAAATAAAATATAATAACAAGTAATTTTTTCCAATTTGTCTCCCGACCCCCCCCCCCCCCCCCCACCCCCAAAAAATATATAAAATCATAACGGTCAAATATGTTTCAGTCATTACGTTTTCCCTTTATAAATGGGAATTGAAAAACATAAACAAGTTTATTTTGGGTTTTATTTTGAAGTACAATTTGAAAAATACAATTGAAAAACAAATCCTTGTTCTTTTTCAATGTCAAAGTGCAATTACAGTTTAATTTTAATTTTATATTTTACATAACAAACAGAAATGGGCCATTCATGGACACTTATTTTGCCTTTGTTATGAAAAACACATAACAAACCTTTACAAAATAAAAGGGAATAAGATAAACATATTTCAACACTCAAATATAAAAATCTGCGTTAATATTTAATGTGTATTCTTCCAGGAAAGTATATTGTGTATCTGTGTATTTATTTATCAAAGCAAGTACTTTTGAGCCAATTCAACAACACGGTGATAATAACCGCAATCCAGATGACATCTAGTGATTAGCTGCATTAATTAACAGCTAGCGATTAGTGGCGCTAGATACCGGCTAGCAATTAGCATGTTAGATGCCAGCTAACGATGAGCGAACTAGTTGCCAGCTAGCAATTAGTGGCCCTAGCTGCCATTTAGCGATTACAGTGTTCGATGCCAGCTGGCGATTAGCAACTTAGTTACCAGCTAACAATCAGCGGCCCCAGCTGCTAGTTAGCGATTAGTGGACTTAGCTGCCAGCTAGTAATTAGCGGCTGTAACTGCCAGTTAGCAATTAGCACAGTACTAAATAGCTAGCGATTAGTGGTCCTAGCTGCCGGCTAGTGATTAGCGGCCCTAGTTGCTAGCTAGTGATTAATAACCCCAGCTGCCAGTTAGCGATTAGTGTGCTAATTCCCAGCTAACGTTCAGCACAGTTGTTGCCGGTTAACAATTATCGGCCCTCGTTGCCAGCTTGCAATTAGCGGCCTTAGCTGCCAGTTAGTGATTAGCGCATGAGTTTCCAGCTAGCGATTAGTGGGCTTTGCTGCCAGCGAGCGATTATCGACCATAGTTGCCAGCTAGTGATTAGTGGACCTAGCTGGGAGCTAACAATTAGCGGCCCTAGCGATCATGTTGGTGATATGAAAAGTTCATCATGGTAAATTTGTACTACATCATTTTGTGTGTGTTAATATATATTAACTGTTTTTCTATCAATTAAATTTTTTTTTTGCAACATTAAAAATAAGCTGATTAAGATAACTTGTCATATTTTCTTATATGATCAAATTTCCCAGTCTTATTTGCAAGTATGACAATAAGTTGCAATTACATTTGCAAGTCCAACACGTTAGATGGCAGTAGTGTGTAGTTTATGGTGTGTTTATGGTTTTTGTTGTGCCCTAAAAAGTGTTAATACTGTAAGTATTGTACTTACTAAGCACCAGCTGTTAGTGCATCTTAAATCAGAATCAGAATAGTTCTTGTTGCCATTGTTTGAGAACGGGTTCACAAAAGTAGTTTTTACTAACACATTTGGAGGCGTTGAAATCGCCATGTAAAATTGCTGATGCTAATCAGTCAATGGCAAAGCCTATGTATATTAGCATCAAGCTAGCGCATTTTTGGAAAAGAGGAGCCTTA